>NW_026892630.1:3402500-3612648 GCF_033815535.1 Pezoporus flaviventris | reverse complement strand
TCCTATTTTGCAGACCTAAAGTTTTGTAGATGTTTTCATTTTTGGATTTAACATCCTCTACTCCAAATTGGCATGGTCTAACTTCTTGGATGCTGAAAATAAAGTATAAAAGGTATAGCTGCAACTAGTCATTTGTTTTAGAAGATTGTTGTCACTGAGCTTTTGGGTGGGTGGCTGGTGTCCCAGGTGCTAGCAGGTCAACCTTAAATCATCTAAAAAATATACACAAGTTGTGGTGTGAGAAGATGCACAGTAAGTTTTTGTGACCTTCTTGAAAGTGCAGCAGGAGGTCTTTGGTTTTATTTTTAGTTTTTTGTGGTTTTTTTTTGCTTATGGCTTTACATAATAATTTATTTACTTCTAATTCTTGCTTATTTTCCACTCTTCTTGCTTTTTTGTATAGACACTTTTTGTTAATACTGTTCTTATTCTTCATCTTTTGTTTCAGAACTCCATCTTCTGCCTTACTTTGTATGTCGGAACCACATGATGGATCATTTGAATTACATAACAGCTTCCCATCTCCCTCTTTCCTCCGTAGTTAAAGTACGCCCAAATGGTTTGCCAGTTTTGAACCTTAGGAGGTTGATACTCTCCTGAATACCATCTAATTCAGAGAAATCTAGAATTTGAGGTAACCAAGGACTGTATAAATTCTCAGACGTTCAGGTCTTGTTATCTTGCCCTTTATTGGGGATAGTAGATAATAGTATTATCTACTATTTTTAATTGCTTGGACTAGAAACAGCAATGAACTCCATCTTCCCTGTATCCAGTGCTTTTCACGGGATCCTGAAATGACTCGTTTATTAAAATCTTCCTTTGCTGCTTAACTAAACAGAATTGTCTTATCTCATGTTCCCCAAAAACAAAGGTGGGTGGTGACTGTCAGAAATCAAGTAGCATTTGGCTTTTATGTTTGCTCCTCTATTCCTTTCCCCCGTGACAGAAACTGTGAGCTCTTTAGAACGGGACTAAGCTATCTATGTTTGGTTCTTTAAGATACCTTTTTCTGTAATCTAAATTGTGAGCTGTTTAGGACAGAACCTTGTTTTATTATTTATCTGTAAAGTGTCTAGTATATGTTTTAAAATCTTTCACTGATTGTATAACCGATATAAATAAAAATCAAGTTTATTTTAAGAAAAAGTTGGTCCAATTTATCTTGTACTTTCTTGTTATCTTTACATAACACTGTATTTCTGATGAAAAAAACTTACAGATTAAAGCTTGGAGGATCTAGCACTTTAGCTGACAGCACAGTATGTCTTTTAATTATTCTGCCTTGGATGAAGGATTCCTCTTTATTAAATTTACTTCTTTTATTAACATTGCACTGTTGTACTTGCCAAAAGGAGATTCAAAACATGCAACTAATTTTTTTGTTATGTTTAATTAGGGCTCAGCTCAGCAGTACAGAAACCTATGATACTGTTGGCCTACAGAAGAATAGAAGTGTACTTGAAAAGAAAGTAGACAACTTCTGTCTTTTTTTTCTCCATTTTTGCTTTGGTAGGAAAAGCTGTTGTGTTGCCTAAAGCTACTGCTGATACAAAGAATAGCTTTAGAGAAGGAGAGTTCGCCAACCCCATTTCTCTGAACTTGGAACTCTTTTTTTCTTTTTAAATTCTGATTAAGAGAGGGGAAAAAAAAAAGCCTGTGGGAGACAGTTAAAGATAAATTTTAAATTATCTGGAATTTTTTCTGGTCACTTGAGTAAGCTTGTCTAAGATTTGTTAAAAATAGCAACAATGGGGGGGGGGAAGCCCCAAAGTTTTGGGGATTATGTAAAAAAAAAAATAAAATATGCCACTCAAAACAGCTTTTGATACCTAGTTGATATGGAATATCTGATCAGACTTTTTATAAACCCAGTTATGCATGTTCCCAACATTGGCACTTTTCCAGAACACAAACCCTTCAAGACTATGTGGGTTTGTGACAAACTCGAATCTCTTTAATGGTGGTCTCTGGTACTCTCTACTGGTATTAGGTAAACCCTTAATGAGCTTTTTTGTGTGTGTGTGACTGCATTGCTTCTCATCAGCTTGCCTCAGCTTTGCTGTAAAAGAGAGATGAGGCTACAGTTGCATGCACAAAAATGTAACTTATTTCCTCAATGATGTATTCAAGTAATGGTACTTACAAGTAGAATGACTTTATTTAGACAAGTAAACAACAACAACAAAAAAATTAGTTATCCCATAGTGACTAAACATTCAGGAATGGTTACTTACTGGGATATAGTGTGCCTAAATGTCATGTCAGATTTGACTACTGAGATCTGATCTACATTTCATTGAGATGCCGCTTTGATGTTGACTTATGTTGTGGGCAGATTTATTGTTTTCTGCTGCTCTAGATTTCAGTTAAATGTTTATTTTGGAAGTGTTTATTTTGCAATAAAAATAGAAGTAGTGTACTAAAATATTTTGTTAGACTACAGTTATGTTATCCCTTATGAATTTAAGAATATGCAGTTCTTAATAGAGTAATTTAGGGGGGTTTACTAAAATTAGGAATATGAGTCACACTAAAAGGGTTCTGCTCATTTTGAGACCAAGTTGCTAGCTCAGGTTTCTTTTAAAATGTATCTAGTCCTTTTGTTTGACCTGATAAAAATACATGTAGATGCACTTTTAGATGAAGAAGTTATTTTTATTTAAAAAATGTGAAGTTGTATGCCAAATTGCTTCATATTCTGCTGCCTGTCTCCCCCCATGATATGTTATCTCTTACAAAGGAAAAAATTATATGCAAACAGAAAAATAAATTCTAATAAATTTTCCTTAAACATTAAATAATAAAGCCAAATGCTAAATTCTGATACATATATTTTAACTACAGAAATTGTTTTGTGTTAGGAAAACCGGCTGATTTCCTTGCAAGAAGCCACACTGTCATTTTTAAAGACAATAAGAAAACCCTACACATTTGATCTGTGCTTGAAGAAACACTTATGGAAAGTTCAGAGTAAATTTCAGTTGCAGATTCCATGCCAAGATACGGCTACTAGTGTTAATTTCTGCAAAGGATTTTAGTATTGCTAAAATATCACTCTGATAATGTCCATTGGATTTATTTAAAAAAATATTCAGGAAGAATTTGTTTGGGATTTGGCAGGAGCATGATCCTCACATTTGATGGATGATGAAAGGCAAGGTGAAACACGAAGGCTGAGGTTTGGCTTTTTTTTTTTTTTTTCCTTCTCTGAAAGGAGCATATGTTGTTAAACAGAACTTTGACATTAGTTGTAATGGAAGCTACATGGCTGAATCGTTTTTGACTGGGAGTTTTGGTCACGATGTGCATCCAATGCAAGCAGTACATATGAAAGACAAACCTGGGATTTCACTGAAAATTCATTTCTCATCTCTGATTCTCCTTCTCTTCCCTCCACTTTAATCTCTGGCCACTGTTCGTCTATTCAGGACCACCATCTAACTTATTTAAAACCACAGGTTTTCAGGGTAGTCATTTCCATGTATTTTAGGGGCAGATATGTAATGGTTGTTGGGAATTATCTTTGCACAGCTAAACCAAGGTCTTGTCATAGGACATGATAAGTAGCTTGGCTCTGTATTCAATATGCCGTATCTCACAGTAGTGTTCATTCCAGACTGGAACCCTTAGCTGTTACTGAAGTATTTATATCAGATGGTAGCACCTGTGCAACAAAAAGGCTAGGAAATGGGTGTTTGAATCTACTGCTGCACTGTGCCTTCTTTTAGCTTGTAGCTGAGATAATTATCAGTATTAGGTTCCAACTAAGCAGAAAGGACTGAAGTCCAACCTTTCTTTGTGTCTTTTGTACTTGTATTTTAAAGTGAGCTGGTGGGCATCTTGGGTAGTACAACTAGAGTACATACCTGATCTGACTTCAACTAGTCACGGCATATTTGTAATGTATGTGCCTACACATAGTCACTGTTCTGTATGTTTGCTTGCTTGCAGCATCTTCACTTATGAATTCAGCTTTCTTTGCCTCCAGTGATGTATTTTAAATTTTTTTAGAGGAACAGTAAGTCACAGACGTTTATAAACCCATCACTTTAAGGATGTTTATTCATATTTGCTCAGTGTTGTGCTCCCTTCAGATGGAACAAAATAGTTTGAGTTTTGTCAGTGACAATGGCAATGCACTTATTGTTAAGAATAACTGAGTTATTCTACTGCCTTGCCCAGACAGTATGTTGCAAAGAAGTGTAATGTGTAATGGGTGCAGATTTTTTAAGTTGGTTAGATGGAAAACAGAACCAGTGCATTAGTCATCCTGTTTCATTTTGGTTGGCTTTTTCTGTGATTCCTGGCTCCAAGAAAAACACTCGTTCAATTTACACACAAAGGGAAAGGCAGGATGTATCTTTCCTATAGCATCAAACTTTTCAATGAAAAATATCAGTATGTGTCATTGCCATGTGCAAACACACAGAAACAAAGGCAGCGTTAGGATTTCGTGCAAATCGCTCACTTTAAACTTAGGCTTGTAAAAATATCTTGGTGCTTTATTTGCTTGTAAACATGCATTTGGAGCAACTTGAATAATGCGTCTGTAAGATTTTACTTTAAATATCCATCTTGAAGTGGGGTGCTTGTGGCTAAGCAGTCCTGTTACAGAATGCATCGTGCTTTTGGGCTCTGGGAAGTATGAATTTGTCAATGATGTGATATTTTGCATGTGGTTGCTATCACTCAATGTGAAAGATCTGTTGGATGTTGTACCCTTAAGCCACCAACACAGGAAACAAGGGTCTTTGTTGCAGAAGATTCTTTCCTAAATCACACATAATCGTTGCAGTATTTCAACCTGAAGAGAAGCTTACGTAACTGTGAATTCTTCATCTCTTTAGCATGTTTGAATCTGCTTTACTCATTTTCTGAGGAAGTGTTGAATAAGATCTGATTCATTGTCACTGATGTTTAGGTCTTCTAAGTTGAAATAAATCTAGTGATGTCTAGGAGGCAAGTCTCTCTTCCATTTATATGTGGTTCTCTTGGGTCCCCAAAATCAAAACCCACCTAATCTGTTCACTGAGATGCAGCACTTGGAATGACTGTCTATTTTGGATTATAAATATGATTTGTTGCAAGTTCTTGAATGTTTAACCTTTTCACAACTCTCCTCTTTAGTAAAACTAGATATATATTACACTTCATATAGATTACATGTGGCATTTAAAAAAAAACTATTGTATATTGTGTCAGGGTCTTTTTTATTTCCTTCCTTTTTAGCTAAGACTCAAGTTTACTTTTGTTGCAGGAAAAATGTACAGTTTTGTTTTCAAAGCAAAGGGTGTTTGACGAGAATAACATCTTGTACCTGAAAAAATATTTTTGCAACACTTATTACTTCTGCATTAAAAAGAAAAAAAAGAAGTGAGATTTGGATGAAGACCAGATGTTGCAGATGAGCTTTCTGATGGTTGAGTAAAACTTGTTATTAGAATGTTAAGGGTTTAAAAAAGTGTGTACATACTGGCCTCAGTTGTTTCATGGCTTAGAACTGCCAAGGTCTCTGCTGGTTCTGTGCCTGCCATAGGTTTTCTAGGTGAGGTGCTGGATGTGTGTTACAGAAACACACTGAATAAACAGTGAGAATATTTCTCCCAAAAATCTTAATCCAACGTGAAATTGAAGTGCTGTATATTGGCCTATGCTTAGTTCAAGAGGAAGTGTCTGAAAAGTTGTTTGATTTTTTTGTGGAAAGAACTCAGACAAGGAGACCAAAACTCCAAGAAAAAGTAGGATCCTTCTTTTTACACTCCTTTATATCACTTCTGCTTGAAAGAAGGAATTCTCTTAACATATTTATACACTATCAGAGTTTAAATGCAAACTCCTGAACTACTGGCTATACTGCCCTTGAGTGAAAGAGGCCAGAAAGGATTTTTTCTTCATTTAAGTTTAGTGCCAAAAATGTTTTAATTAAGATTTCATGTTTTCTGGATTGCAGAGTTAATTAAAATAGCTGTTGCTTTTACTTTATGAAGGTTATATAAAATTATTGATTCTTCTCAAGAAGAACCAAATTATACAAATAAACAATTTCCTATTCATTGGAAGTTGGATTTTTTGTTTGCGATATCGTAATACCATACATGGAAAAGAAACGGGTATTTCAACTACTAGTTTATCAAAGAATGATTTTGTGTCTCTTACTCATTTTTATATTAAAAGAAAATATAAAGATTAAAAAAAAAAACAAGCAGATCTAGTCTGAAAATTAGCACACTTCACTCTGCAAATGGGACATGTAAGAACCCAGTAGATGTTTGCAGCAATTCAGAAAGCAACATGGAAGTTTGAGAACAGTGTAGGGGGGGGGGGGGGGGGGGTGGGAAGAAAAGCCTAAGCACAGCTGTAAAAATTAATACACAGTAGTCATATTATGTTATGTGTGAAAAGCCAGAAATACGTAACGCAAGCAGGCCAGTACTTTTCACTTCCAATTTCACTTACCTGATCTTGCTGTTCTTAACTGTTACGGAAAGGAAGGTTTTCTTCTGGACTCTGTTTTAGTTTGCATTCAAACTGTGACATAGGGCTTAAGGAAGGCTTGGACTCATGACAGCCTTAAATCATTCCTCTGTCACATCTGAAGATGTTTTAGAATCTCAGGGCCTCCAGAGCTCTTCTATCAATGGAGAGAGAAAGAAAGAAATTACTTTGAAGAAACTAAATGTAAAAAAACTCACTGTAAAGAAACCCTGCAGGCTTTTACATTGAGGACTGAGCTGTTACAAAGAAAGATACAACACTGTTTAAAATGTGTTGTAAATGACAGATCCAAGGTATCCGGGAGTGTTTGGGAGAAGGTAGAGAAGATGAAGCAAACTTGCTATTGTCTGAAATATTTTTGAGTTTCTTCTTGTGTATTCACACTTTTCTATATTTGAAATAAAAGTGTTTTAAAACATTTAAATGCTTGATGCAAATTCTTTACAAAATGTTCCCCAATGATAAGTAACTGTATGCTACTTTATTTAAACAAGAAATCACTGAATTACTTTTCCACTGGGTGAATCCTTTTGTTTTATAGAGAAGGTTGCACCGTTTCACAGAGCCATATACTCATCTGGAATGTGTTGACACAATGTAGTTGGCAGTAATTGAGCAATGCTAACTGCTTGTTAATAGAGACCGTTAGCTGAAAATCTGCCCCAAAATTCAGTGACAGAAGTCGACTGTAGATAGACAAGTATGTGAGAATATTGAGCTGAACAGTCATCACAGAAGGTGAAGAATGTAACTGAGTGCTAATTCCTGAGTCTGTATGAATATCATGGTGGAAGTAAAGGGCTGGAGGGTTTTAAATATCTGTAGCAAATCCCATGTGCTTATAGCTCTCTTGTTAGTTCTGCTATCAGTCTTTTAGGTTAGCTGCTGCTGTAGAGAGCTATGCCATCATTTTTATCCTCATGTATCCCTTATACTTACACAGGATTTTCACTTTTGAGTGTCAGATTAGAGCTCATTCAGCTCTAATCAGTAGCCAGTTTTAGGACAGTCTTGTCTCTCAAGATTTCCAGGGCTATCAGTTGAGATTTATTTTAGTTTTCTAAAACTCTTTTAGTTTTTTCAAATTATATTATGTAGAGTATTTAAATGCACTATGATTGTACATTATTTAAGTGTTGCTTTGTCACATCTGGGGGAAGTATCCATCTTGCTCTTCATAATTGTCTGTCCTTGGTGTTCAAGTATGTTATCCCATGTTGTTTTTCTAATGTAGTTGTTCCTACTTTAAAAGCAAAACAAAACACAACTAGTATACAACGTGTGATTTTCTATAAGAAGTTACTCAAGCTTTGCATCTATTTTTGAGCTCCTTACTTTGAAATCTTGCAAGTGAAGCACAGAACAATAATACTTTGGGGCTGGGCACTGTATACATTCCTTCGTCTGTATAGGCCCTTTGCCAGCAGTTGTGGCTGGGCAGAATGTGAGGGGCAGAAGTTCTTGTCAGTAGCCAGTGCTGTCTTACCCTTGGTCACATAGCTCTGCAGCTGCAGTAGCCTGGCACTACTGCAGGTGCAGGAAACATTCACCACTGGAGGATATGGTTGTTTCCTAAAAAAGAAACTAGGATCATTGCTGTTAATGTTCCTTTACTGTGAAAGGACTGTGTAAGAGCACATTGGTGACAGCAGGCTCAGACTAAATGAAGTTTTAAGGAAATTTTAGGTTCTTTTGAAGTCCACAGAGAGTTGCTTTTATGGGTAGAATTAAGGTTGCTGTGGCTCCTTAATTATGCATGTCCCTAACATAGTTATTCACATTTCTCTTTCTATTTAGCAGTTTTACTGTGTTTGGGTGTTTATGATGTTTGTGGTTTTACGTTGGTTTATGAAACCATGTTCAGTGTGGATTTTGATTCAGTGTAGTTTTTACAGACAGGCAAGGCTTTTCATTACAGTGTTTAAATAGTTTTGTACTTTTAAATACTCAATCTTTGTATTAGGCTGAGGTTTTAAATTTACTATGTATTGAAAACAGGGCTACATTTTGCTGAAGAACAAGCTTTGGCAAGCTTAATTTAACACAGTGTATCTGTTAAAGCTTTCCACCCTTATAGAATCTTTTCTTAACTTCTTTTAGAGATGTGACACTGGGGGAGGAAAGAAATGTTAATTTTTGCAGAAGAAACAAAGAGCTGAAGTTGTAACAAGACTTGAATGCTGAGGTGCTTCCAAATTCCTACTTCAGGTGTTTCAGTTAGAAGCTGCATTCTTGAAAGCTCCTGCATAGTAGTTTCTTAAACTGTAAAGGTATTTAATTGTGCTGCTTAATGAGAATTTTCAGGTCCATAAAGATTTATTTTAAGGACATACATCCTGCGAGCTAGCAAGTTGGTAGGTGGATCATACTTAAACCTGTGAGCTCCGTGAAGAAGACATTGTGTTACTACTTGTTGATATATTTTATCGGGTAGATAGTCTGAGGCAAAAGATGCATTATAAATTATGCTCTACACAAAATGATAGATCAAGTAGAAATAGTTGTACCTGTAGCTAGTAATTCAGTCTTGGAATTAGAAACTTTGTGTGGTTTATGGTACCTGGATTTGTTTTCCTTATTTTGTATAAATCTGGCTGTCCTAAATACAATGCATGATTGTTCACAAACGAGTCTGCAGTTTAAAATATGTCTGATGGGAAGGCACATAAGCACTTGACCTGTGGCAGCATTTTGAGTGGAGGGATGGACTGCTGCTTAAAAATCCTCTGAAAAGAGTTTTCTTTTTAAGGACATAATTTCATTGAAAGATCTAGAACATGTCTGTCTAAGGGTGAAGACTCATCCTTTGGATAGACCAGAAAAGAGTGAATACCTCCTAAAGAGAAGTGTTTAACACTGATCTCCAAGTTTGCAGGGAAAAATCAAAGTGGTATTAAAATTAACTACATTTGCAGCATGTAATGGGGTTGAATTTGAATCTTTCTTTTAGTTTATAATGAGAATCAAGTCATTAACAGTAACAGAATGGCATGGAATTTATTATTTTGCCACCAACACAGGAAACAAGGGGCGAGTTAGCAAACCATCATCATGTTTAGCTAATTAAACTGGCCATCAGCTCTAGATCTTTGTAAAACAATAGAAAAACTGTAATCCCAGGCATTCCAACTAGTTGTTAGTAGTATGGCAAGCTGGTTAAAATAAGTGTATTTTTTTTTGTGCAAAGCAGAAAGCATATGGCTAGCTAATAGTACTGTGGGACAATGTGTCTTACATTAGTTACATAAAAAGTTTTAGTTAAATACATTCAAGTGGAATTAGAAACAGAGGAAATCTCTGCGTGTGCTGTAGCTGAATTATGTGCATGCAGTGAATTACGCACGTAATTAAAGTTGCTTGGTGCAATGAATAGCTTTAAAAGAGATACAAGGAAATTGCTTGGACTTAAATACTGTTAAGTATGTAATTGCAGAAAATGGTATAAATTTGTCTTGGTGTCTGTTGTTTCTATAATGTAAGTTATGTCTTGTGCTGTAACTGAATTTTGTTGCTCCAGGGCATTTTGGAAGTGAGACAACCCATCTTAATAGGCTTTTTTGGTAAACAGTTTTTAGAAGGAAAACATGAACAATGTCAGAAAGCTGAAACATATACCTCCTCTCACTTCTTCAGATTGCTGGGCATTTCAGTTGGGTTCTTCATTTTCTAGTTTAAGCTTGTCTAATTGGAACTCATTAAGATACGTTATGCCTCTTTCAGCTAGATGGAAATTTCTGTCATTGTTACAGTTCTCCATGGAGATGGGCACCCAGTGATACTGTTGAATACATCACAACTATGTAGTAGTAGCTCACCCTGATAGAAACCCAGTTTCTGGCTCAGTTCTCTGCACTTTGTGGGCATTCTGCACTTCCAAGAACTCATCATCTCCTGGTGTAAATTCTCACAGATTTTTTCCAATTAAATGAAGTTTACCTTGGACTGACTTCTGTGCAGCTTTTCATTAATTAATTGAACAGTGAAACAGAGTATGTTCACAGAGCTTGCAGATGATGCCAAGGTAGAAAAAGCTGCAGCTCTTGGTGGACAGTTTCATAATTTGAGCTGATCTCATTAAATTGCAGTACAGTCCCAAATTAGCTAACTGAAATTAGGAAGGAGAAATTAAGTGCTCAAATGCAGAATGGGAAAGAAATTATTAACAGTATTGCATAAAAAGGTTGTGTACAGTTGCTTAGAAATTCACTGTGAAACTTTGTTCTATGGATGAAAGAAAAAACCCGGGGATATAGATTCATCTTCCACTTTAATTGCAGCAAAGTGTGAACTGTCTGTCCGTTTGTTTCTGATTTGGAAAGAATGTGCTTACAGATTAAGTCATATCAGCGAGTTATGCAAAAGGGAATTTTTCATGGATCGTTTTTTCTCTCTGTTCTGTGACCTGTTTAACCCCATGATACTTTAACCAATATATTGAAGCAGCATGATATCTGATTGATTATTCATAATGAGAACAATTGTGAAAAAGTTGTTCTCCATATATCGGTGGATGATGAGACAAAAACCAAGCTGATTTTGCACAGATAATTTAAGCAAAGATTTTGAAGTGTGTGGATAATAAAACATACATGTGGATTACAGATTTTCTTAGGTAGAATCTCATGTTCTAAGAATTAGCATGACAACCCCGTCCTGTGTGTGGTTTAACACTTGGTCATTAACTTCTGGTCGCCAGTTTTGCACAGCAGTGTTCTACAGATGGGGTGGTGTTTGGATCAGAAAAGCAGTAGTAACCTCCATGTTATTTTGATTCTTACCCCC
This sequence comes from Pezoporus flaviventris, assembly GCF_033815535.1. Lineage (NCBI taxonomy): Eukaryota > Metazoa > Chordata > Aves > Psittaciformes > Psittacidae > Pezoporus > Pezoporus flaviventris. The sequence goes on along the minus strand of NW_026892630.1, from coordinate 3,601,368 downwards.
TCAACACATTCATTCGGGTGGTCCTCCTGCTGCAGGTGGTCTTCAGATTGATGAATCAAAGGTTAACTGTGCGTCTAAAAAGCCCAGAGCTCAATTTTAGAATACTCTATCAATTTCAGTGTGATGTTGGTCGGTATAATAGTTCTGCAGTCTTGTGGTATGGCCCATTCTTCATAGTCAGGTAAGGAGTAAGTATAATCCTGTTCTTCTAACCACTGAAGTCAGCAAGGCAGGGGAATCAAGTCTGCTTTTTGAAGATCCCAAATCTGTTTTGCACAAAATACATTGTCCCAAAACCTCCTTCAGTTGACGTGTCTACCTTTTTTCACATGTGCTCTTAAAATCTGGGGCCACGTGACTGTCAAACAGGTAGTCAGACTGCAGGTAGTGTTAGAGTGCTTAAGTGTCTGGTTTGCCTTTTCAGGTGAATTTGTAGCTATGTTTTGTAACTGGGATGTATTTATGACTAGAAAAATATTTTGTCATAGGTTTTGAAACTGCAAAGTCTCTCGCACTGCACGGGGCATATGTTATCCTGGCCTGCAGAAATATGTCAAGAGGCAATGATGCCGTACAACGTATTCTTCTGGAATGGGTAAGTGAATGTATATAGTGTCCAGCAGTAAGATGTGTTTTATAAGACATGATGTCTTTTGTGCAGTGAAAGAGATATTACATTGCCATTCAAGACTCTAAAGAAGAAGGCATTTTTCTTATTTTGTAGTAGCGTGTTCAGTCAGTGGTATATCAGTGATAAAGATTTTTCATTTTGTATGGCCATATTGGACTGTAAGGCTTGACATGTTGTTATTCATGCTACGTAGAGACGCTTTGTAAAGGTGGAAATGTTTGAAAGAACCACTGAGGCATGGTTCATAGTTCTTAGGGCAGGAATTTCGAGAACCAAATTGTGTAACTAACTGAAGGAGAATGCACACAGTCAGGTACCAAAGACTGCCACTATTTGCCCATAGTTATCATACTATGGCAGATTTCAGATCATTCTTAGAATTTTCAAAACCTAGGATGTTTACCTCCTTTCCTAGTCCATCAGGCCCAACAGCACTGCCATGCAGTCTGCCTCAACATTATTTTTCCCTTCCCACTTCTTATCTTTCATTATCCTTTCAATTTGTCATGCAAATACTAGCTCTTCAGTACTGTCTATTCCTTTGTTTCTTTGACTTTTAACTTCCCCTCCTTTTTTGAGAGGGGAGAATCTTCTAATGCCCTTATTAAAAATTATTCAGTGCTCTAAATTTATTCCTCCCACATTTAAGATTGCAGGCTACTTTTGTCTGAGCTTGCTATGACTGCTGACTTCCAGGACATGATCTTTTGACACAGTCCTCTACACTTTACTTGGATAAAAAACTGAAGGATCGGACTCTTGGAATTTTATTTCTTTCCTGCTAAAATTAGTGATGAGTATTTTAGCTTTATTTCCTAAGCTCTGAAAATACTTAAGCTGTTCTTGAATGATATGGGAGAGCACTCTGTAGTATTAGAATTTACACATAAGTAGTCTACAGATAATTATAATATTTACTAGTACAAAACAAACAGCACTTACTTACAAGTAACTATTGCCAAAGAAGTGATGCTTGTAATATTGATAATTTTTGTAACCACAAGTTTTTTCAAGAAAGTCTTTGGATTTAGGCCTCCTTCTGTTGCCTAGATGATATTAATGATTTACATTAAATAATTGAGAGGGAAAAATATCTTCCTTTCCCCTTCAATACTTCACATAAAAGCTTTAATTTTGTTTTTTCATTTCAATAGTGTGGGATTCCAAGAGCATTCCAACAGCGGCAAGCATACTGTGTGTTGCTTAAACATCATCTATCTGTGTGATATCTGGTGATATTCTGTCTTTTGAATTTAGTAGTCACAGTCCAGCTTAGTATGGCTGTAGAGAATGTTTTTAATGTAACTAAAATAAGGCTGGTACTGAGTACCTTTTGTTTGGAAAAAAAACAACCCATTACCTCCTGAACTCTAAGCATAGGAGCACTTAGAAGGCATAGGAATTCAGGAATACTTGTTTTAATGCCTATATTGTCTCACCAAAAGTTAATGAATTGTTAATTAAATGAAGATCACTGAAGGTCAAGTTACTTCAGAAACACTACATTTATTTACTAACAGTTTTCATACTCTAATTGTTCAGAAAAGAATTTCATCTGTAAAGTGGGTAGCTGGAAAACCTTCAATGCATCTTTGTAATGGCTTTGTTGTTGTTTATTGAGAGGGACTAATTAACTTTGATTATTGCACTAATATTATGGCACTTTGACAGTCCCTCAGATTTATGACTCTGGGAAAATAAACAAATGAAATGCAGGTGCTGGAGCAGAAAGAATAACTTATTACTGAACTTTAATTACTTGGAGTGTGTAACCAGGAGAGAATTAGTTGATGAATTACAAGATGCTTAAAATTTACATGAAATTGTAAGCAATCCGGAGGAAAACAAACACAAAAACCTGCCCCAAAGTCAGTTTCTGAAAACAAAGAGACAAAGATTAATTTGATTGATACTAATATTAAAATATTGATGTAGAATATGAATTTTTGGCTTATAGTTGTAACTACAAAGCAGGAAGTTGTTACTTGAAAATTCTTTCCTAAAATGAAAGAGTTTAAGGAAATTGTGAGCAGTCAGTCTCTGCATATGGTTCAGCTGAATTCATCTGTATCTGCAACTAGCCTGCTATAAAGAGCTTTAAGGCATCCACAGTATTTTGTCTCCTTTATTCCTAGGGAAAGCAAAATTATTGGAGGAAATGGGTTTACCTTTCAATTTGGAACTGGTTTTATTTTAAATTATAGCTGTTTAGGATGTAGTCTTAGCCTCATGTTTATGTTACTCAGGTAGGGTTTTTTTTTGGCAACAGTTGTTCTCCTGCTCCTACTTGCTTTATGTTTTCTTGTAAATTTTTGAGATTAGGTCTCTAAACTGGACTGTCAATACTGTCTTCCTCCAGGATTTTGAGGTAGAAATTCAGTAAATATGTTCCTACTCTTCAACTGAATGTCCAAACCCCGTTTCTTCTTCTTTGTGTGAACTGTACTTTTAGAACTAAAAAAAACTTTGCCATATAGTATCCTAGTGTATTTACATGTCATAAATGTACTGTGCTGTGAATAAAATTGGTAGTCCTATAATAATGTGAATATTACTAAAAGCAGTGTTTATCCTTTACTGTCTTTTCTGTGGGACAAAATACTCTGCCTTGAGTACTTAAACCTTAGTACTCAGGGTTTAAAAACCTTAGTAGTCAAGGTTGAAATGTTGGATAAAGAATATTTCCTCTTTCATTCTTTTTGTTGTCAGATGCAAAAGAGACTTCCACTTATTTTGCAAGAAGGCTAATAAAAATTGTATAAAGAAACCACTGTTACTAGTTCAAGTTTTGATACAATTATCTAATTGATGGTGTGTTTTAAGTAAAGGCTGAAATATATACAGAAAAAAAAATGTAAGTCTTAAACAAACCCCAACCACCACTGCCGAACCACAACAAAACAGAAAAGTCCCCCGGATTAATCCTACTGTAATGCAGCATTTAAGAGTACTTGGAAAAGCCATCCGGCTTGTTTCCTTAGTGAATCTATTTCATAGAATCATAGAATAGTTTGGGCTGGAAAGGACTCTAAGAACATCTAGTTCCAATGCTCCTGCCCAGGCAGGGACACCTTCCACTAGACCAGGTTGCTCCAAGCCCCATCCAATCTGGCCTTGAAGACTGCCAGGGGTGGGGCAGCCACAGCTTCTCTGGCCACCATGTGCCATCGGCTCAGCACCCTCATAGAGAAGAACTTCTTCCTTATATCCAACCTAAACTTCCCCTGTTTAAGTTTTAACCCGTTACCCCTTGTCCTGTCACTACAGTCCCTAATGAAGAGTCCCTCCACAGCATCCCTATAGGCCCCCTTCAGATACTGGAAGGCTGCTATGAGGGCTCCACGCAGCCTTCTCTTCTCCAGGATGAACAGCCCCAACTTCCTCAGCCTGTCTTCATACGGGAGGTGCTCCAGCCCCTGATTATCCTCGTGGCCCTCCTCTGGGGCCACCATTTTATAAGGACAAAATGGGACAGCTAAATGAAAAAACAGAAATGTTAAGGTCTAGAGAAAACAGGGGCGATAATGGGAGAAAATAAGGTAGGTGATGTTTTGTTTGGGTTTGTGGGTTTTGTTTTCTTTTTTTGTTTAGTTGTTTGCTTTTTTTTTCGGATTAGCTGCTGCTATGTTTAAAAACAAAATTCAAACTGATCTTGATTCGCTTTTGGAGACAAATCTGGAAAACTTTTTTTTTAAGCAGTTTTGTCTGAAGAGCTATTTTGTAGCGAGTTTGAGCCATTTGAGTAGGGATTGTCTGTACAAGCTTGCTAATTACTTTAGATAACTGACATTTGTTTGCAACCTGCAGTATTCCAATTACTTTCTTCCTAAACCACAGCAGAATTTTGCTAATATTGCAGATAAAGGGAAATTGCCTTATGTAAAGCATTGTGACAAATTTCAATGTGACTGGTTTAGCTAGTCTGTCAAATATAATTTTTATAGAGAGGTATAGTAAATTATATTGGTACAATCCAATGTTTTATATAGATACACAGAGAAAAAGGAAGAGCAGATAAAGTAGTGGATAAAAAGAGAGATCAGTATAGTTTTGCATTTGATATCTTGAAAATGACTGTTGTTCATGCACGATGACATTCAATATCAATTTAAAACTGTTTGATAATTTCTTGCTTGGAAAAGAGGAAATTAGAATTCTAGAGTTATTATTCATTTTAATCAGAAAGAAATTGTCAAAGATAAATCTCTCCTTGATTAGCGAAAAGGACTGAAAGCAGCCAAGAGAAAATGTCAATACTTTCCAAAGGAGGAATGATTGTTCCAAGTCGTAGCTTAATTGACTTTAAGGCTTAATGAAAACCACTACAGTGCTGTTTGTACACATAGTTGCTCTGACGAACACTGAAATCTATGCTCCAGGAAGAGAAGCTAGGTAATTTATTTTACATTATTATTGATATAATTTTCTAATTGAGTATGAGCAGAATGTGTGGATAAAACCGTGTAGCTGCAGATGTTAGCAGTATTCTCAAGAAAATACTTAAGAATATGAATGAATAAAATATTTCATAAATCACAGCTTCCCTTGCCAAGAAGATCTCATTTATTTATTCCTGTCAAATAGTCTTTGAAGTAGATATTAAAAGATAAATTGTAAGTTTAATATTTCATAAAAAGTATAATGTTTCTTTTGTAATTATTCCTCAGTGTTAAGCCTACAGCTACTTCAAAGATTAGATTAAACTGTAAAAAGAAAATTTGGGTTTGCTTTATATGTAGAAACTTACAAGGTAGAGATGTGACAAGAGAAGACAGAATAGCCATGAAGAAAACCAACAAAATAAACATGACGCCTTGCTGTATTCCTTTCCCCTAAAGTATTCCCCACCTAAGAAGTGATTTATATTCTTGCTGATTAGGTAACTGAATGAAATTAAAACTTGATAAGTGAGTCTTTGTATTCCAATTGTAATCTTGTGAAGCTCAGAAAGATGAGAAGCAAACTGGGCACGTTTGCATAGAACGTGGGCAACAGTTTTCCTTTGTCAACTATGTGTGTCTCCTTGAGGAAGGGGAACTGAGTTCCCAAGTAGTGTTTCGTCTCCACTGGTGTTCTTGCTTTACGATTTTTTGGTATGTGTGTTGAATGCAGAATAGCTCTGTAAAATATTCTTTATTCTCTTGGTACTAATAGATGCTAATCTTGATGCAGAAATATAATTTCTCTTTATATCTATTGGATGTTAATTTTGCGGGCTTTTTCTGTAAATCAGTCAGCCTATTAATAAAGGATTTCCATACCAAGACCATGTAAGACTACATTAGAACCAGCAAAATACGTTGTTCTTGGAATTAACATACGTGAATGATTGCAGGGGGACATCTGATCATGATTAGTGGCAGGTTGTCAGTTATGGAAAAATCTGGAGAACGTGTAAAAGATGGCTTTTGAGATGTAATAAGTACTGAATGAAACCACAATCTGTTTCACAGAGTTGAAGAGTTTCAAACTCTTAGAAGTAATCTCTTCAAAATGCAAAGTATTTCAGAATATCATACAGCTGAAGCACATGCATTTCTGTGAAAATATTATGTCCAATATTGTGTTGTTATTTTGTAGTAAAGAATTGTATTGTTTCAAAGCATGATATTCTGAAACTATGTATTATTGGCTCACATGCCATCACAGTGTAATACACAGTTAGAAAAGCCTGCAGCGTACAGACATATTTCATCTGCACTTGTCTTTAGTGCTCTAAATAGTGACCATGCTGAAGAATCAAGATAAAGTAGTTATCCAGACCTTGCGATCGGGAAAAGGCCTCACAGGCAGAGGCAGTGTCTTTGGATTAAGATAATCGGTAATGCAATAAGAAAAAATAAATCTGTGGCAAATAGTCTCAATTGCAGCCACAGACACTTAAACTAAAGTGAGTTTAGTTGAAGTGAGTTAAAGTGAGTTTCACTGCTGAGCATAAGGCTTGTTTTCTTTTTAAGGGTGTAATCCAGATCTTTATGAAATGAAGGCATCATTTAATTAACTGTAATTGCAGTGGAATCAGACCTTATGTTACTAGCAGAGACTTGATAGTATAAGCCTTAACCAGTGCTGGTGCTAGTAACAACTGACTGAGAGCAGTATGAAAGTGTGGCTGGACTTTGGCCGTAATGGTCAAGAATTTACTCACTTCCTGTGGGTAATCTGCTCAGTTGAGACACCTTAAGAGTGTGATGTCTGCTGTGAAGTTTTTTTCCAAGTACAGATGGACAGTGAATTGTTAAATAATGGTAGTCATAATTTTTAATCAGTAGTAGCATGCATACATAGCACTAAGGAAAACTAAATTTAATACAGTCTGCTAGTTTAAGCAGCTGAAAAGCAGTTTCTTTTGTATTTTGAACTCTCCTGGCATGTTCTGAGGTGGCAGTTTCTTTTTCAGTTCGCAGGCTTCTATAATGGGATGGGAGCTATTCACATGGACATGTCTCACTCAACCTGTCAGAGCTATTGATCTCGTTATCAGTGAGAAATCTGTGGTCTTCAAGTTCTTCTAAAACCAGCTGTGAATCAGGGAATATAGCCGCTGACAAGAGCAAGAGGCTTTCTAGCAATTTGCAAGGAAATTTCTTAAAACCTCCCCCCTAAAGTTAAAAAATTTAACAATTTAGCTAACATATATATGGATGAGTTGTTGAGGCCTGTTTTTTGTACGCTATAAACATATGGCATGAATTTGCTCTCATTAAAGATGCTGAGAAACGGGAAAGGCAAATATTTATATTACATTCATGTTTTACAGTAAAAACACTGTTCAGTTTGTTTATACAGTTCCACTGTTACAGTTTTTATGGTTAGTAATGAAACCACTGTAAAACAAAGTCTGAATTATATAGCAGATGTGTTAAGCCCCTAACTTTCAAGGTTGGGCATCCTTCTGAATACTGATACACTTCGTTAGAGAGTTGATATGCTGGCTACAGCTGAACTGTTTCATACCTATATCTTCATCTGTAGTTACCTCTGCACTAATAGTACTAGTTGCTGTACTAAAGATAGAGTTTTATTATCAAGATAAATACAGAGATATTTTAAAGTAATTACATTTATGAAATACAAAACCAGTCAGTGTGAGAGCAGAAGGCTTTAAACGATTTAGTGGACATTTTCCAAGCATTTAGGACCTTATATAGCTTATAACTCCAATAAACAGGGCTGAATTAAAAATGTTTAATTAATTTTATGCATGCTGTATTTCTCATTGCGGTTCTCAGATTTTTTTATTCTAGTTCAGTTGATAACTGGGACTCAAACTAAAGTGAATGTTAAATGTGAACATGGATTAAAAGGAAAAAAAACATCAGCTTGTTGAAAGGTGATTGTATTTTAGCTTTTACCTATTTGAAAAGGACCACAGATACATTGAGTTAGTTTTTGATCTTCACTGTACTGTACTGAGTGAAATATGTAATTTGGGTTGCATAAAACAGAGATAATTAATATAAATTCTTCATATGCATGTGACAATTTGGAGGAGAAATTAATGTAAGAAATGGCTTACATCCCTGCCCAAGGCTCTTTGATTCTGAGCTCTGCACAGAATGGTATTTTTCATGATACTTTATGCTCAATACCCTCCACAGTCACATTGACTTCCAGTGTAGTGTTCGCAGATGAAGCATTAAATACTAAGTGTCCTCAGAACTCTGTTCTTATTTAATAAATGAGGGTTAAGGAAATAGACATAAACATTGTATAGTACTTTTTAAGTTTCTGATTTATGTTGTTGTCATGTCTTTAACTAGGGAATGCTTTTTAATGGTGTAATATAGGTAATACATGCAGGAGAAAGTTTAGTGATGTCCAGCAAGGTAGAAGGGAATTTGAAGTGGTTTAGCACTATAGAATTTTTACAAGTGTAGGAAATAACATTTTAAGAAGTCTGGTAATATGAATGGAGGAGCTACTCTGTAGAAGTCAGAAGTCTTTGCTTTCTTTCATCTTTTTCTCAGATATGAGGAGAATCCATTAATGAAGCATTTTGAGATAAATTGGGACTTCTTTACAAACACAGATAGGGCAAGCAGAAAGATTTCTACTAAGAATAAAAAACTGGATGCTGGTGGAGGAAAAGAATGATGCAACAAATTAGCTTTATAGCTAGGAGAGACGTTGACTAAATTATTTCTGCTCTCATAATTCCATTCACCTTCCAGTATTTGCAACACAACTAAAAAAAAAATCTAAAATGTAATTTTGAAAGAAGTCACAGGATTTTATTGTTCCTTATTTTTTTGTTATGTCAGCAGAATGTTATACATAGAAGTGTTGAGGTGATCTTTCTGATGATTTGTTTCTTTAGTACAGTCCCGGCTATTCTTAATCTGGAAATGTGAATCATGAAATCCCTACCATACCTAAAGCTTTGTAATAATACTGCTTAAATGCAATATGAGCTTTTTAACAAAAACAAAAAATTAAAATAGTCCCCCCCAGACATAAAAATAAAACAGAATAACCCCTTTAAAAATGCACTTCATGCTTAGTTTTCAGCTCAGTGGCACTAGGAAATACCTTTGCTCAACAGCATTAAAAACCTGTCTGTAGTTGTCTGTCTTTAGAAGAAATATAGCCTTTGTACATTTAACTTCAGTTTAGCTGGTAGGGTGCAGAGAAGTTTGGTTTCATTGATACTTTACATACACTAGTGTAACTTGGGTTTGTTTTTTTTTTTTCGGAACCTTTGTGTCTCAGTCTCTAAAACTGTTTAGTGCTGACACTGAATATTCATTTACTGTAGTCCAGGTAGATGCACTCCTACATGAACTGAGTTCTGCTGTCACTGGATTTCTGGTTATCAGTTCTGGGAAAGGAATGGGGGAATTAAGGAGCTGGATATATATGTTTTTAAACCATCTTCACAATTAATCTGATTGTAACATAAGCTTGCAATGTATTCCATTAATGAAGAAGACAAGCTTAGCTTATGGTAAATACAGTACTAAGTGTTTATAGTGCATTTCATATTTTACATGATTCCCTTTATAATTCTGCTTATCTTTTCATTCTAATTCCCTAAAGGATGTATAAAAGAACCCCTAAAGAGAGTAATTACTGCTCTATTCCTTAACCAAGGCTCCTTTTGCAAAAAGAAATCTGAGCTGCTTTTTAAAGAAGGCAGTTTTAAATAAAAATGCAAATAAGCTGCTTTGTAACCACATTAATTACCCACCTAGCCTCTTATTACCGTGTTTGTATTGTTTGCAAACACTATTTACAGTCGTGTGGAAATTACCATTCCTGGGCCGCAGGAAGGCAGTGGTTGGTAGGTTGTGCTTTGGAACCAATTAGAGTGAACCTTGTCTCCAGCAGGGCTCATGGGAGAAGGCATAGCCTTGCAATGTCAAATAACGGCATTAACTCAGACTGCATCGGTACTGGCTTGTAATTATATTATTGGCCCTCTTTTGCTTCTGCAACGAGTTTCATTCTCTGCATTTTAAAACTAACAGGCAGCATTGCCTCTCACTAATGATTTAATATGTACTGTGATAATTTTTTATGAAAGTCATGGTGAAATCCGGTGGGTCATTTTTGTCCTCAAATTGGTTCCTTGTTTTAATTTTATAGAAAGTAAGCAAAAACCTAATGTTTGTGTTCAAGATCTCATAGATTTCCATGTAATTGATTTTTCACAGTGAAAAGGCAGCTATATTAGTTGATTTCATTATCAGAAGCGAACAGGATGGAGTATCTGTTAGTATTAGTTGTAAATAGTATGTTAGCTGGCAATAATTGAATGGTCATAGGTCTTTCAGCGCTTCGAAGAAACTGAATACTTCATAGTAAAATGTAGTCGTATTCGTTAAGTAAAATGCACACTTGTTGCTAACCTTGTATGTGTTCTTTCCTTGGGTTTCCATGCCAGGATTGTGAAATGGGCCTTTACTCTAAAAATTACTCAGAAATTAAAAGGAATCCAAAGAGATGCCTCAGTGTTCATTCTTTTGCAGTTACAAATGATTTCAGATGCCAGAGTTTGGTTTGATGGGTCTGCAATGTGAAGAATTGTTTTTTTAAGATTTGTTTTCTTAGGCTTGTAACCAGTCTGTCAATATGTTAAATTAGTCCTCAATAGGAGGAACTTTTCTTGGTTGAGTTTATGGGAAAGAAAATGTAGGGAGATTATTTTTTTCCTACTTATGTACTGCATGTATCTGTAGAGCTGCTACAGTGTGATAATGTTTAAAGGATACGTGCTGATAAAGACAAAAATGTTAAGGTCTGTATCAGTTCTACTGTGACACTGAATACAGTAGAGTAGGAAAATAGCAACTCCAGCACCGTGTAGTACAACTCTGCATAATTGTTATGCATTAAAAAGAAGAAAAAGGAAAAAGAAGAAAAAAGATGCTTGTTGTTGGATCACTTATAGTTTTTTTCAGTGACAAGGGACTAATGTGATCTCATGAGAAGAAGCACTGACTTGGTTCATGATCCACAATAGCTTATAAAACTGAAGATAATTATCTGGGTTATGACTACAGAACAGCATGAATGGCATAAAAATAGCCTAGATAGGGTTAAACAGGAATACAGAAGATGTATAGAAAGTAGGCTTGATAAGTAGAGTGCTCAAAAGGTACTATTAATTTGTTTGCTTCTCAATGATATTTCTAAATCTTTTATTAGTATGAAGCCAAAGCATTATATTTTTTTACTTAGCTTACTGTCATTTCTAATTTCTTCTCTTCCTTTATTTCCTTTTATCCTGATAATTACCTTTGGAGCTGGTGAGCTGGGGACAGAAGAGTACTGACCTTTGCTTGATCCCCTGGACTTCCCTTCAATATCCTGTTACTTTATCTTTTACCTCACTTTGTTATATTTAGTGCTAGCTGTGGGAAATTGCACTGCTTTCTTTGAAAATCTCCATTTTAGCAATGCATGATAAGGACTGTGGTTTGTCATATGTCCAAGGAGAAACTGCTCCAAGTGGGGTCCAGAGTGGGCATGGTTCTTTAGGTAATTTCCCGAGTGAAACATTGAAACCTTTGGTGTCTCCCAGACACCATTATCTTTGTATGAATAAGATAGTTTGTTATCTGCTTATTTATCTCAGATGGTTAAGGCACTAGGGTAAAATGACATGATATCATTGTGCTGAAAATTTATGATGCGTAATTTAGTAAGAGGTTGTAAACCTAAGGTATATCAATGTGCTGTTATTCAAAAGAATGTTATATTTATCCTATTCATTAAAAGGTCTGTTTCTAAAGTCTGCTGAAAATATTAATTTTCCGTTGCCTAGAGAGTTTTACATAAGACCCTAAATATCCATATGCATGAAGTTTATTTTTAAGGGGCAGAACTTTAGGTATATGTCTGCAGCCATTTGTCCACATTTAATTTGCAAGTGTTGAGATACCTGCCGATATCTGCCATAATTTATGTTACTTAATGTCAAACATTTGAAGGTGATTGTACTCTGCTGTGCTTATTTCTTTCTTTCTTTAAATCCAGAACTGTGTCACTGAGATTTATTATCGCTGTGTTAAGGGAGTACACGCAAGATATGACTACCTGTTTGTTGTGAGGTGATGTAATTTAAAATCTTATTTAGCTCTTTTCTTGTTTATGTCTTGGAAGGAAGCACTTCACACATGTGCTTTCCTAATTGTGCTGGGGGGGGAAGAGTGCATTAGTTCTGAATGCAGTTTGTCCTTTTGAAAGTAATTTTGATTTTTACTCGTGACTTGCCATGTGAGAACTCTGAACCCCTACATGAACATGTAAACACTTCCTTTGTGTTTTCTAAACAGAAGCTCTTCTTCCTTTAATAGTACTCTATTAGCAAATTTACCTGGAAACCACAATCCAAATGTTCTGATTTTCACACTAAAACCACTACTAATTTGGTCTCAATAAAGATATTTGGTGTGTCATTTTGTAGCAGCAACAGTGTGTTAAACTTGTTCTTTCTCGTATTTCATTTGAGGCCACTGAGATGATACAGCATTAACTTCAGCAACAACCTTTGCCTATCAAATAGAAGTGTTGAATTAATATAACGAAAGGAATGTTTTTGGATTTTTTTTTAATTTTTTTTTTTTTTTTCTGTTAGAGCCATACAAAACAAGCCTTGAACCACCTAAATAAATCTTGAGTTTCTGATCGTAGCATGTAACGGAAAATATAGCATAAAATATATAACTAGATACTTTTGGGTTTTTTTTGTAAGTAGGCTTATCCAAACTGTTGTTATTTTAATTTTGAGTAAGAAAATAAATTAGGATGTCTTTACATTAGACTATACTTTGCATATGCCTCTTTCAGGTCCTCTGAATCCTTACCACTATACAGATGACAACTATGTAATTTGTAGGGCAGTTCTGGTCTTTTGGTTTTCCCTAATTCTTATACGGGACACATTGTGATCTGTAGTTCAGATTTAACTGAAACATCTTTAGCCCTTTTAGTCCTTGATGTTGGATGCGATGACAAAGAGCTATTTGTACTTAAAGGTCCTAAACACACTGCATTAGACACCTTCAAAGGAAATCTCATCTGAGTTTTACACTACAGATTTTTGACAATGTGATAGAGTGGTGAGGCATATCTAACCCAGCTCAGTTGTACTGGTAGATGCTGTTTATGAAGATGCAGTTAAATTATTAAAAAAAGCTTGTGGTTAATATCCTTTATTTTATCAAGGTAGAACTGAAATAAATGCATCTTGCTGATGCAAGCTTTAAGCATTCTTGAAATGCTATCAGAGTATAATTGTTGTAATAGTCACTGCTAGGAAAGTGCAGCAGGTACAGATCTGGTTTCAGCAAATGAATAAACACTCTTTTTGCTCAGTTTTAAAAGAAAACCTACAGATGACTTTGTTGCCTGGCTTTCTGGAGTCATTTCTAGTCTGATTTCCCAGGGAGCCAAGGCACGCTTAGTCACTGTATCTACCCTTCCTTGTCTAATAACTTCTGTTCCCAGAGAGATTTTAGAAGGAAATTTAAAATAAAAGGATAAAGATCCTTAGTATAATCAGGTTATTGTAAGCACTGTGAGCTTTGTGAAAGGATAAGTATCCAGTCAGTGGGCAGAACTGAAGGGCTTTATGTGTGTAGACATCAGAGAACCCTTGAGAGTAGGTAGGAAGGAAAGTACAGGATGCAGTTCAGGGAAAATTTCAGTCTGGACTTTGTATTTTGCCATGGTTCATTGGGTTCTGAGTTCTCACAGAACTGCTAGTCTGCTATGTAGATGAACGACCTATATGCTTCCTGCGACCTCCAAATAGGACATCAGAAGAACTTAAGTGTTGGTGACCCTCTCTGTGCCAGGGTGACATTTATACCTTGTGTGGTCAGGGAGCTTTCAATTTTTTCTTGGTTATCCCATCTTAGAATTTTTAGGAACTGCTCATTAATGTAGTCATGTTTAACATGTTATGGTTACAAACAAAAACATGAATGTATGTACTCATTTCTAATTAATTTGTGTAATTATATTTTATAATCTAGGTGTTTGCAAAGCAGAACATAGTACACCCCATTTACTGTCTGCTGTAGCTAATAAAAATAATAGAATGAAATAAATCTTAAAACTAATTTTAATTGTAACTATAGATTAGTTGTAAATTATATCTTTGTTGTGTTTATTTTTAATTCTGCAGTGTTGCAGGTTTGTAGAGCATACCAATTAGCGTAGTTATGCAAAGTAATGATGAGTTAATTACTGTAAATGTGGAATGTTATTTCTGTGACAATTTAAAATAGCGTACTGAGGTACGTTTTTAAATGTAGGACTAGAAATAAAGGGAAAAAGGAGATGGTGACAATAAAGAAGACTGGTTAGTGTTATAAAGATTTTTTTTTCAGTATTCAAATTGCTAATGTAGATTAGGTGATTAAAATACATGAAGAAGAAAGGAGTTTAACAATTAAGAATAAAATCTCAGCATCTGAGCTAATAACATTATAAACATGGACAGAAATGAGATAAACCTGTGTATTTCACTATGCATTACTGTATAAATTTGAGTGAATTAATCAGAAATAGATTACTGCTGTAATGCCACTTATGTTCACTCGGTGAAGCCTCTCTTGCTTTGGAAGTTATCTCATGCTGATTGGTGGCCTTCCATGTCAGTAGTGCTTCTCTGCTACCTAAGGCAGTAAGTGTTGTCAAGTTTGTTTTTGTGAATATGGTTAAAGAGTAGAAAATGCCTCTAGCTTAGAGTGTTTTACTTTCTGATCAACAGTAGTAAATCCTACCATTTAGAAATCTGTATAGTATACCTATGAGAAATGAGCTGATTCATGACGTTTCCTTGAGCATGTACACTGTAAGAGATATTAATAGCTTCCTTCAGCAGTGTCCCACTTAGACTAACTTTGAAATGCAATATTTCATTCTGTCCTGGTTAAATTAACCTTACATTTTTCTGTGAAATGGCATGACTACCTAGAGAAAATCTGAAGTGTACTATGGGGGGGGGGGGGGGGAGGCAGAAATATATCCAGCATAGTATTTATACATTAAATATTTACTTTTCAATTGGTTGTCTCCCCAGTGAGTGCAGATTTGGTAATGCAAACTGGTGCCATTCACTTCTCTGGTTACCTTTTTAAATAATGAGAGAAATATTAAAACTTCTGGAGTCAGTTCTGGTGACGTTAGCAATAAGTGGGATTTTTATATGTAAAATTTATACAATGGCAGCAGAAAAGTGTTCTGCTTCCAAAGAATGGTATAGTAAGGCAAAAGCTCTTCCACTCCTTGGGGGAGTTTTTGGAGCCCTGTAAGGCTGGAAAAAACAGTGCATAAACCTTAAAGTCCCAGACATTCAGGTTCATCTGTTTGGTCCTGTTATGGCAGAAATCATTACAAGTTTGATAGATTTATTTATAAAGACTTGCTTTAATTTTTAAAGTACATCTATTCCAGCATTCCTCATTTCAAGCTCAGCTGTGGATCAAGATGAAAGAAAAATTAAATTGTATATTGAAGAGCTGTTAATTGAACTGCACTGCATTTAGCAAGGGAGCATCAGCTTCAGGCAGTCAATACTACAGAGAATTTTTAATGCACTGTATCACTAGATTGTCAGTTTGTATTGGAGAATGCAAACAGACTGCTTCGACTAGTGATGAAGCCCTGGAAACTTTTAAGTTGTTAAGGGGAGAA
The DNA here is from genome assembly GCF_033815535.1 of Pezoporus flaviventris. Classification (NCBI taxonomy): domain Eukaryota; kingdom Metazoa; phylum Chordata; class Aves; order Psittaciformes; family Psittacidae; genus Pezoporus; species Pezoporus flaviventris. Next base: position 3,585,587 of record NW_026892630.1, on the reverse strand, counting down.
AATGTCATTTTGCTTTGATATGTTGTGACAAAGTTGTTGATAGAGCCAGGAGCAACATTTTTTTTTTTAGGTGAATATTATTTGAATATCTTGCTATTGATAAATTCTGATTGCTTGGTATTTATTCTTTAAATGGGCAGAGATTGTGCACTGTTATTTTTGTTTTTTTTTAATGGGAGTCAAACGAGTTCCACAGAATTCTTGAACTTGCACAAATGTTACTTTCCAATTTGAGAAGCTCTGAAAGTCTCATTTAAAAATATTAGTTCTCTCCAGATATAATTCTAAAAAATAGCATATCAAAAAGCCTTAGAAATGCTTTAGAAAAATGTTATCTCTCTTTCCTAAGGCAGTGTTAATTTCTTTTGTAGTTAATCTTTTGTGCTTGAATTTAGTACATTTATAGTTAAAGATTCTTTTAACAGCTAAATTATTTAAGCACGTCTTCTGGGATAATATGGTCTGTTTGGTGTTAAGTATGAAATACTTTTTATTTCATTTTCTTCACTGATAAAAATGAAATAACTAGAGGCATTTGTAGAACCAGAACAGATTTAGGGCTATGGTGTTCAATTAAAGATGTACTATTCTAAGACACAACTTGTCAAAGTGGTCACACTTCGGGGTAAGATTCTTCTTACTTTTGGTGATCATTAAAAGGCTTAAAGTCCACCTTTAGGAAAACCATAGTCTGAAAAATATTAATTATTTTTAGATGCCAGAATCTGGACTTTTCTTTCCATAAGTGTGCTAGGTGTCAAGTAAGTGGTAAACTTAAAAATGCCATATGTTGTTGGTGCATTATCTTCTCATGGAGCACAAAGGTCCGTCTTAGAGCTTGGGCTTAGTCGGGCCCATCTTAGTACCTCTGTGGCACCTGGGAAGATGGGAAGTGGCTTTTATTTTTTTTTATTTTTCTTTTTTGCCAACACTCAAAAACTGCATAGTAGAAGAGAGTTTCATTCCAGTTGTGTGCAGGAAGGCAGTCTTCACTAGCGTGAAAACATGGATGACTTCAACAAGTCTAATTTCCTCATGATATGGAAGTCTCACCAAAATGGTCTTCTGGCCCCCAAAGCAAAATAGAAGAGCAAATTTCACTATGTGTAAGTAGTTGACTTTGCTTCAGTAACCTGGGGCTCTGTAGCTAAACTTTCTGCAGATGTGAAAGGTATTTAAACAGATTTTATCCTGTACCTGCTCACGTTGGTAGGCTGATGTTGCTGAAGTCAGTATGGATATGCTATCAACTTACTGTTGCATTTTGCAAGTCTTTTGTTTCCTGTTAGTAAATTCTTTGAATGATTTGTACCATCTGGAAAACTGCAAGAAGGATATTACATGTTATGAAAGTTCTGATATTTTGTCTTCCACTTTTCAAAGGTTAGGGTCTAGGTCAAAGGTGTGTATTTTATTTAAAGAGCATCCTGTAAATATTTGAAGTTGTGTGCTACTAACTTCATTTCCCAGAAAGATTACGATTACTGAAATCCTAGACTTAAGAACTGTATAATAGTAATATTTCATACTAGAGGCTAAAATTTTAATATCCACAATGCTTTTATGCAATTTAATTCAAAATTAGTATGCTTATGATTATTATTTTGGATATTTGCTCGAAACAGTAATGTCCAGCAACATATTCAGTGATTTTGCTACATTTGTGTGAGACTGTATTTGACAATGTGAGTACATACAGCATCGTTTAAGAACCCTTTATATGACCGCTTGACAGAGTAATGAAGAGAATTGTCTGAAGCTTTGGTAAATGCCCTAAATCAGTTGTCAGCTTGAAATCATGCAGAAATGAACTAAAATTCTTCAATTTTAATTATATGTAGGAAAATTTCGTATCTTCTGCATACCATGCAGTTGTCTAATACAAAAGCCTAATTCCGAGAGCCATTGTAAGAGAAATAATGTAGGTTACATAAGTAAATCCATTAATGTAGTTGAAGATGTACTTAGCAACAAAAAGAAAGCAATTGAGATGACCAACAACAGCAGGTCTTCATAAGGTGTTTTGTTTTATTCTTGGAAGAATTGAAACTTTCTGTTGACCTTTGTTTGAAGAAAAGCTAAGGTGGGTGGCTTCTCTGTGACTCCAAGGTAGTTAAAGTTTAAATGTTAATAGGTTTTGAAATGGTGTGTGTGCATAGATTTGGTTTTTTTTAGTCTACTAGGTAATTTGTGCAAACTCCTAATCTGTGGGCAGTCTGATTAAAAAAATTGCGTGTTAGATGTTTCTTTATGCACTGTGTAGCTGCAATATCTTTAAAATGTAAAAAAGCCTACAAAATGCACAGTCTGATAACAACAACAAATCTAATCTAAAGTGACAACTGGGAGACTTTCCCAGACGTTTTTCTCTTTAATGTAACATGACTTTAAATTGATGCAGCCCCACAGTGATTGAAAAACTCTCAGAGCTTGTCTCCCATGATTACATTTCTGATCTGTACAACTTAATTTTTTAACTCGGTGAATCTCACTATTGCGAATGAGTAGTTTGTTTATGTTTTAAGAGGGTGAGTTTCACTGATGGAAAAGCAATGGAACTATAATACTGCAAAAAGTAATATTCCTGATAATGATCCTGGTCAGCAGTACAGATCTGTTTTTTATCTGAATGATACAGAAGTCATCTGGTGGATAAGGTGCTGTATTGAGTGCTGGTTTATTCTTATCTAGTGAATTTAGTATTAAAGTAACATGAATTAAGAGTAGACAAACTTTAGTTAACATTCCCCCCTCTAAAAATACCTTTGTTAAAGCATTTTAAATCTGCTTAAGGTTCTTTTTATCTTGAAAATGGGTTCTTTCTTTTTTTTTTTTTTTTAGTTTTATTGAAACAGGATATCTGTTATGGCACTTTTAGCAAACAAACAAATCCTATTAAGGTTCCTGAGAAACCATTGTGAAACAAGTCACCTCAAATTTAATAATAAACTGAAACGGTACATGCCCGTGATTGATATAGTGTTCTAGAAAGAGAAGATATGAAGGCTAAAATTACAATATGTTTTATAGTTATCACATGGTTGTATCTGAAGCTGTAGCTGTAGATTAACATTTGAATTTCTGGTTATAATTTAAGTAACTGATAGTAAATTTTAAGTTAACAGACCCACTTTCCAAATGGGAAAGGAGCACAGCTCCTTTAATCAAGGATATTTTCTTACATCCTCCTCTCCCTAATTACTCCAAGTCTCAGCCTCTGAACTACTGGAATGGTCCAGTGCAAGGTAGATACTGGGGCTGTCATGTGACATATGGGATGGGAGTGAAGCATTCACAATTGGAATGTGAGGAAGTAATAGTTTCTGGGGCTGAAAGGAGTGGAGGAAGGTGAAGGAGGCAGCAAATATCACTAGTAATATGGAATGAACAGATAAGCAGGTTAAAACACTCATTTGATACTGACCACAGTTTTGTTTAAAATATAGTTGGAAAAGAAAGAATTGGTTTGTAACTTTCAAAATCAATGAATTGTTGAAAATTGTATTTTTTGGGGAGATAAGCCTCATTTTATTCTAGCTTTGTCTTGATATTTTTATAGTGCACGAGTAAATAAATTTTCATTCACATTTTCATTTTCCTTTTAAAATATTACAGTCTGAGGAATAATATATTTAAATCAATACTTTATAATAATTATAACGGCTTCTGGGGCTGCTTTCTAGACCTACATGCAGAAAAAAATGGTCATGTGTAAGAAGAAATGTCCTGTGGTCAGTTTTGTAAGACAAATTCTGAAAGTCTGGTCTTTATTCCTGTATTGCTACTCAGAAATGCAGAAAATGGTACCCATGGGTAGGTGAAGTGATTGGTTAATATCAGTTGGAAACAAAAAGAAATAAGTGCGTTTGAAATGTAGTAGCTGTGGTTTATATCAGTGATGGACCATAGTTTGTTGTACTTATGAGATGGTGCCTGATTTATGCCAGAGTAGAACAATCAGGGCTTCAGAAAACTTTGGATTTAATCCATAAAATGGTGGATAATAAGCAGGATAGGTAATAGGTGCAATAGATAATCGTTCTTGAAGTAGAAAACAGTGAGGTCGATTTTGTAGTCCTTAGAAACATTTCACCTGCCTTGATTAGAGATAATAATGCTCCAGAAGTGATGGAGTAAAAGAATGGAATAACAATTATATTAAAATGTCAAATTTTTGGAACATCACAATAGAACATAAAGAAGATGAAAATAGATCAGCAATTTAAGATATCTAATATTTCCCTTTCTGTAAGCAAGCATTTCATGCTTTCGTTGTTTGAACACAAAACTGTTCCGTGATCTGCGTCTTGGAGTGTATCTCGTGGTGATGATGCTGAGTTCAATCCTTTCTAATCCTTCCTCTAGTTTAGTTTGTGTAACCTAACAATAAGCGTATTATTTCACAGTCCATCTAAACTTAATTTTAACAGCTCAGAGCCGGTAGGAAGGTGTTTTTTTTGCCAACATGGTCAACTCATTGGCCAATATAAACATGAGTCTAGAGACTTCTGACAGGTGCCCACAAAACCCCTGGAAGTTATACACAAGCAAACATGTCAGAAAAGATATTTGTATTTATTTCAGGCTAGTCAAGCTACTTGATCTGTTCAGCTGTATAAACCTAATGTCTGTAAGTCTGAAGAAATCTGTTACCAAAAAAAAGTGAAGTTTTAGTTGTAAGAATATAGTGAAAACTTTGCTGCCTCATGAATGATTTTTCAGGATTACTATTCCTTTATAAGGAGAAAGTAAATATTTACTGTTCCATTGTATTTAACTTGTTGGTAAGTTCAAAATATCTAGTATTTAAATTGTGACTTCTGCTTTATCTTTTCATACTGCTAGTTCTTTTCATACTGCTAGTTTGTTAAAGGACCATTCTGGTACACAAAAAGCTGGGGAATCAACACTGCATTTCAAGTAGCTCAACTGTGTGTTGGGATACTGATCCAAATCATGTCCAGTTCAGTTATTCAGTCACTGGACTGGACTCATGAAGTCCTTTATGGAGTTGGAAGGGGGTTCTTTTTCTTGCAGTGGTGAATAGTGCTGGAATTACTTGCAAAATTTCTTTCATTCTCTTTCAATGCCAACTTCTGTAGAAGCAAAATGGACAGGGAATGTGAATAATCACAATTTCCACCTTTGCTTTTATTGCCAAGTCCCACGCACATTAAAAGAACAATCTTGGCAGAGTTTCTGTGGCGAGTTGGTGCAGATTCCTGTGCACAGACTTTCTCCATCCAATCTTTCATCCTGTATTCAGCAGCCTGTGGGGTTTGATTTTTGAGACCTAACCTAACCCATCTTTACCAAGGTGACTGTGGGTTTATCTGGATTTGCCCCCCAGGATATTTTTAGTTAGATATAAAGGAATGAATACATTACTTTAAATTATTTTGATGAAAGAATTCTTGCACTGTCATTAACAGTGAGTTAAATGAGCTAAAACTTCCCTCTAGTTCCCTATCTTTTGATGAGGAAACAAAGCAGTTCTCTGCATGATTAAGATTTGTGGTATCACGCCTGAAATGAGAAGCCATAATATATGCTTTATAATTTGTGTAGGTTTTTCTTTTAACTCCTTCATGACCACTCTTTGTGGCTATTTTTACAGGTGGTTGTGTCACATATTCCTTTGATTTCAGACGCTGACATCATAAGTTTACATCTATTCTGGTTTTGTTAGTTTTTTTTTCCCCTTTATTGCTAAGGAGGCTGATTGATTCCCTGGGCATCTCAGAGCGAATCAGCCTTGAAAATTCCTGGGGTTCTTGGAAAAACTCCAGATCTGGTTGGGTTTAGACCTGTTACACTGAATATGAATTGTTGATAGTTATTGATGATTAAACCTTATCAAGGTGTGTGAAAACATGTGGAAAACTATAGAACAACAAGCTAATCCCTTCAGTCGTTTGAAGTGTGCCAGGAGTTCAGAAAGTTTATTTCTAGTAGCAGTTTTACAGTATTTAACTCACATTACAGTATAGCAGCAGCTTTAAGAATATATACAGAGAGCAGTTAAAGAAACAATAAAGGTTGTTTACTCTTGGAGAAAGATGATAATTGCAGTGAACAAGAACAGATTTAGATTTTGTTTTTGGTAGAGTTCTTGGCCTAATTTCAGAATAAATTGCTTTGTAACAACAGCATGTTTGGGGTTGTTGGCTCCTGAACTGTTTCTGATCTTCATTGTTACACAACTGCTTGTAGAGTTAGGCAAAAGAACAGACCATGCCAAGAGTCAGATGCCAAAAAGTTATCAGACAGTCTTTAATATCTTGAGGCTTTTAAAAAGAAAAGTGTAGTCATTTGCGTTATGGATTTAGATTCATCTCAGTTTTAAATTCTGCCTTGCAACCATGAATAATCATTAAATATTGCAAGAATCGGTATTCTCAGAAAAGTTGCAGATGTATTATTGCATCCATCATTTTGTGAATGGAAATTGATTTCGCTGTCTTGGAGCGCTGTACCCACAGTGCATCATTTTGAATGGCTACTTTGGAACATGTAAAGCAGAACATCTGAGTTATTGTATTTGGGATCAGTGGGTTGTTGACATGGGATATTTTCCTGTTGGCTTTAATTCAGTCTGAGCACATGTCGTGGGTTCAGCAGTAGCAGTCATGTTTCTCCTCCTTGGTAGCTGGTGCAGTGCAGTGTTTTGACTTTCGGCCTGGGTTTAACTGGGTTAAACCTCGACAGCACAATAAACCTGACTGGGTTTAAACCACGACAGCACAATAAAAGGTTGCATAATTGGCTTAAACTGCAAGGCTGAAGATGGCAGGTTTTTAAAATATTGGGTAACACAAACTGTAGCACTAATAACTTAAGAGTACCAAAGGTGCATATTCTGCTGAATAAACTTCAGTAATTACTTTAGGGGGTTTTCCTCTGCAACATTGTAATTTTTCTAGTTTATATTCTTCACAGACTGCTGACCACAGTGACAGTTCTGCTGTTCTTGTATAAAGTAACTCACACATGTGTGCACCTGGTCTTCGTTACTGTTACATTGCATATATGGTCACGGCAGAATGGGAGATTTCTCGTTTCTGCTGATGACTCCTTGTTTCAGGTACAGCACTTTATAAATACATTGTTCATTAAGTATCAGTATCCATTATAACAGCACTAACAGGCAGAAGGACTGTACAAAACATTCACATCATGTTTGTAACAAGAAAAGATTTATACTAAAATGCCGAAACAACCCCACAAAACCAAACAAGTCTACTTTAACTTTTTTGAACTGGCAACAAATATGAACTTATTTCCCCTACTGAGGCAAATATATTTGCAATAACAAAGCAAAATCAAACAAATAACAAGAAAACCTTTGAAAAACCATATTCATCTGCCTAAGGCACTGACTAGACAACAGAAACACTGAAAAAACCTGACTTTTTAAAGAGTTAGCATTGAAAATATAGTTAGAGATATGTTGATTAAGATCTATTGTGAGTTTACTTCCCTGTGTTAGTATACTAAGGTTAATTTGGCCCTCTGAATTTTAAAATCTTTATTCTCATTGGTTTTGTTCTTCTTGCAAACGTTTTTGCTAGAGGTGTGTGATTCGGCGAGGTTACTTCCAAACCTACAGCTTAATGTCTGACTGACACGCAACAGGACTAGTGGGAGGTTGGCTGATTGGCTCAAGACGGGGAAATGTGGACGCCTTTTCTTACCTCTGAAGGGATGACAGCAGTATCTGAATTGACGTGGGGTGACTGTCAAACGTCATCTTTTACAGAGATATGTGACTACAGCACCAGAAGCTGGTAGGGTTTGGACTGTGACTTCTAAAGAGTGGTGGGTTTGTCGCCCACTTCATGAAGCGTGATATGCTTGAGCTGGGATTTCTGAGTGTCACCACGAGATGTCACTATTTTGTTAGGAAAAAGTCTATCCAATGGCATGAATATCTGGAAAATAAATTACATAGCCCTAAAGGGTGAAAATTTAGGAATTTAAGGACAAGAACTCTTTAATGTCTTCAGTTGGAACATGGAGCTACTTAAATATGTGCAACATACTGACATTAACATCACTGTTTCCGCATTTATTAGTGTTTTAGTTTTCCAAGCTGGAAGGAGTGTAGCAGGTTTTAACTCATCTGTAGGTTAGCGAATATTTGGGCTTGCAAAATGGCAGCTGAGAAGGAAAATTCTTTGTTATAATCTTATTTACAAAATTAGAAGATACCTGACTATCTGTGTCATACTGCCTTGTGGAGAGTAGGGTACTGAACTACCCAGTGCCTGTTGGTCACACTCCCTGCTGACACAGAGCAATAGTGACATCCTGTGGGAAAGGTTTAAAAAGGATACTAACAAAAGCTTACTTCTGTAGTCATCCTGGATTCTGCTTGGGTTTATCCATGTCATCTTTCTATTTTTTTAACCCTGTGTCTCAAAAGTAAATTAGTATCCCTCCTGAACCATGATTAGAGCATTATAGCTTTCTGTGCTTTATCTGACACTATTTTGGGGGATAGAATTAATGATTTGTGTAACAGGAGTGTTTGTGTTTTATTTTGATCCCAACTTAAAATTTTGAAATATTAATACAATTTTTCAATTATATGGATTCCTAATGTGTTAGGACGTTTGACATGTCTGTTTTCCTCTAAAGATAATACTTAGGTTTTAGCATATCTTTAAATGAGTTTCAGGTAATTTATTTCAATTCCTTTAGCTGTTATTGTTTAAATCAAAAGCTGTGAGAATTAACTTTCCTATATTTTTTTTTGGAAAAAAAAAACAAACAAAAACCACCCCCAACCAACTAAATTTAATAAAAATGTGCGCTCTACAGTACCTTATAATCTAGTTCTAATAACAGAAATAATGCCTGAGATTCCTGTATTTCAAGCTATACATAGAATTATATACCATACCTTATCAAATTGCAAAAAAAAAAAAAAAAAGGGAGTTTGATGTTATTGGAATGATAAAGCTTTGTCTGCTGAGTAATGGTTGTGCTTCTCATTCATTTCTTCTGTGAATTTTTTTTTTTTTTTTTTTTAATGCATGGAATGAAAGAATCTCCAATAATTTTAAAAGGAGAATTATTTACACGTTCTATTGTAAATCACTGCAAGTCTTCCAGTAAGAAATATGAAACTGTTTCTGGGATTTTTCTGAACACTTTTTCCTGGTTTAAAAATATAGATAGACAAAATCACAGCACTATCCCCATGTGGAAGGGTTATTTGCACATCTATCTAAGGTTTGTGTCTCTTGTGTGGTTATCAGCATCCTTCATTGTGCTTGCTGAAAAAGGACCAGATGATAAGTGACGCTTTGCAAGATTAACTTTGTCTTGGTAGTCGTTAAACTGTGTGAATTTTTACAAACTGGCTGCTTGGGATACTAAGAAAGAAAGAGAAAAAAATGAGGAGGAGTGTTGGAGTAGTTGGTTGAATGTATAGCATCTAGAATAGACTTGGGTTACTGGCAACAAGTGTGATGGAACAGTTGGTGAACAGAAGCATAATAAATAGCTATCAGTAGGTAAACTGACACCTCTGATGTTGTCCAAAATTGTATTCAGCCAGCATTCATAAACCAGTTAAAGTAGAGGTATCACTCTGTTTTTAAGCAAGTTAAATTACTACTAAAATAATTACTGAGGGAAAGTACCCTTTCTTTTCTAACTGAAGAACATGTGAAGACCATACAGTCAATGTGTCCTTCCTAACACTTTGCAGTGATGTTGGCAAAGCTAATTTAAAACAAATCTGCTAAATTTAGTTGTAGCCATTTTTCTAGGGGGGGTTAAATATGTCATTAACTTCAAAGGAGTTAGTGAAGGATTCTTTCCATATGCATGTGAAGGACTATAAAAGTGATTGGCAAGTTAAATTAAATTTTGAATATTTTTGTGTAATCACCGTTAATTTGGTTTTGCAGCCCATTCCTGGCAGATATCTGTGGGAACCAGATGGCTAAGTTGTGTTGACTGGAAGCAGATTTTCAGATGCTTTTTACAGAAGCAATCTGTAATTGATTTTCTGGCAGACTAAGAGTTACTCATGAGACATGTTTTGTTTTGCTCCTCTGTTTAAAAAAGTATAGTGTGTTGTGCAGCTGCACTTTAGGTTTTGAATCTGCAAATAACATCAGTTGTGGTGGGCATCTGTTTGTTGGTATAAGAATACTTGAGAAAGATTTAAGAATCAGCAAGAAGTAGCAGTAATGAGTCAAATCCTAAAGCTTCTGCTCAGATTTATGAAACATTTTTATTGAATTTTCTGTTTAAATTGATAGAATTTTACTCTCTGAAGACTTAGGCTTCTGTATTTTAACTGATTAAATGTGGTTATGCTCGCGGTGCGACTCTGATCTTCTCTTGCCTTTTTTTGTTGTTGCTCTGGATTTTATCAGGATGCTTTTTCTTTTGCATATAAAACCAGTTCAAATTAATCTTGTCAAAGTTGTCTTTGAGCACTTCTGCAGAAGGAAATACCGAAGTTGAAAGTTTCTGGACTTCATGACTGCTGAAGGTTACATGGATTCAAGAACAATTAGATTAATGAAATAAAATTTATTAAATTGTTAGACACCAAGGTACTATCTCTGATACTGGATGTCCTGAGCTTAAAACTTCAAGTTAGAGAGTAGGAGAGTATCCCAAGGCAGTGCCATATTTTTGTATTCTTCCTTAGGCATTAGACAGCGAGAACTCTGCTTCTGTTAATATATGGGTATAGTCTTTAATTATATATGATGTATTTATTTTTGCCTCAGGATTTCTATCATAGCTTGAGCAGGCAGGATTTGAAAATGGCAGCCTGTGTTGTGGTAGTGAGCATGTGTTAGTAGTAGGATGGGTGACTATGTGAGGTCCATCTAGTGCTTGTCTTACTCCCACTTGAACACTTAAATTTTCTGTATTGCAACCAAATTTTCTTCTTCCCCTATGGATTTAACCTGCAAAGATGGTATGGAGAGAATTGGTTTTCTTTTGGAGAATCACAGAATGTTTTGAATTTATTTAATTAATTTACTTTCTAATCGCAATCAGAAGAAAAACCTTAAAAGAAAACACTTGTTTAAGACAGATCTAATTTTTGTTTTCTTTTCTGGTTCTTTTCTCCTAAGATGATTGTGGGAATGTGTGGGCCAGGAAATATTCCTCCTTGTCTTTCTTGTTAGAAACCTGTCAAATGTTCGTAAAAACATACCAAGCACTGTAAATATTAGTGTTTAGCAGAAAATGTGTATGTGTTTCTGTATGGGTCTGAAGAGCTAGAACATGTATGGGGCCATGGAGAAGAAAATATGTTTGAAAAAGAGTATATACAACCCCAAAAAAACGTATTCTGGGAGTACTAATGTGAGTTGGCTGCTTTTTGTGCTGAAAGACATCAGTGTCTTTTGCAGTTAGAATGGGGGTTCAGTAATTGCTCTGACTTCAATGATGAAAATCTGATAGCTTCTTGTGGCATTGTAAATCTGCTGGTTAAGTTTCAAAGGTATTTGAAGTATCATTATATTTAGTTTGTGTCAGTAAACTATTTTTTACTTTATTGTAGGTGAAATTATTCATTCAGAGGTTAACTTCAGTTTTATTGGATTATTTGTTATGAAAGATGACCCCAGATTTCAAAACTTCATAAAGTATAATTTTGTGTACTGTTCCCAGCAGCCGTTTAAATTAAGAACTGATGAGGTCTTGTAGATGTAACTTAAACATTTTTGCATTATTTTTAACTTAGTTGAAAGTTGATATACTGTCTTTTTGACCTGGTTGCTGTAAAAAGCTACATTCTTTGGCAAATATTAGCCACTGTGTGTGGTCTAAATAGATACTCAGATAACAAGGAACAAGCCTTGCTTTGGTTAAGGACATCTCTCTCCACACGTTTCCTAAGCTATAATGAACATTTTTATTAGTGTTCTCACAAGACATTGCAAAGTTCCAGTAAAAATACAATGCAAATCCATTTGTAAGCAAAGCATTTAGCATGAAATAGTCCTTTAAATTCTGTTTTTTATTGTAGTGAACATTGTATTCTTCATTTTCATAGCAATAGAGTCTAAACCTTTAAGGTAATTTAGTTCTTCATGTTTGAGGCGTGCTGTTTATAGAAAACTTTCTTTTCCTGGTGTCAGTGAAATATAAAATCTTTAGAAATGTATAATCTTTATATCTCTGCAGAACATGCTGTTTTTTGTTGTTTTTTTTTCAGAAATGACATTTAATCTCTGAAGTCATTGCCTGTATCAGGAATTGCAGCTATGTTGAGCATTGAGGTTAATGGTTCTAATGTAGATAATTCTTTAAGTGAATACCTTGGAAGGTTTTGACTCAGGGGAGAATATTTTATTGGTACTACCCATATGAACTAGGGCAATATGGGTAGTTGCAATATTAGTAACAATTCTACATGGTACTATTTATGACTTTTAAAAGAGGATGGGTTTTGTTTTTAAATGTACAAAGGCTCTTGTTATTGCTTATAGTTTCTACTGGAGTGCAGACAAATTGTTTTTTAGTGTCTTGTGTGTCATCATCTCCAAGCAAATGGGTTTCAGAAACCTTAATTTCATAATTTGTTTCAAAGTTGTAGCTATATATCAAGTTTAAGAAACATAATGCTTGTACTCAATGTACTCTAAATTTTTTCTCGGTCTCCCTTCCTAGCATTTTAGGTACTTTTTTATTCTTTTTCTTTTTTTTTTTTTTTTTTAATAAATTAGCATAGGTATCTTCTCCCCACTTTTAATTCAGCATCTCTTTTGCCTGAGCTGCAAGCAAAACATAAAATACCCGAAAATATTGTGTTGCATTGCAGATTAAAATCTGGTCTTCAAGGCAAAATAACCTTACCCTTGCTTGCAGCAAATTGCTCCACTGCTTGGAGACAGTGCAAAATGCACTCCATCCATTGCTGACTGGCTTGGCTCTTATCTCCAGGTGATCCATCTAACCATGCCATTTCTTCTGTCTCAGTAGTCTTTCCTGATATGGTTTGTCTCCCATGTCTTTTTTTATCTGTTAATTTGACAAAAAATTCTTATTTGCTTTCTCCCTTGTCCTCCTATCTGACACACTAAATACTGCTAGAGTGTAAAGCTACACATGTTCCTAGGTAGACAATGTTAAATGAGAAGAGGAACAAAGAGATTTTCATATTAAAATACCCTAAGTCTCTGACATCAAAATCTATATTAGAATCGGAGTTCTTTAGTATATCATTGGAAAGACTAGTTACTCAGTAGCTTTGGAAATCAGCAATTCACAGAAATGTTTGTATTAAACAGAGCTGCTGAACACAAGGTGCACACATTTAAGATCTTTTGGCCTTCTTGTTTGCAAGGTGTTAAGAAGAGAATGTCCTGGTTCAAACTCACTAAGTTGTGTGAGTGGTTAAATGCTAGGATGCAGGGCTTTGACTGTAAGGAAATAAACTTTGGAGGCTCTGTGGATGAAATTGGGCTTAAAATTTAAGGAAGGAGAATGAATAGGGAACTGCTGATAGAGTAGAGGTTGTCCTGAAAGAGTACAGAAGGTCAAGCATGGGGAAGCAAAAACCCGTCATGGAATACGAAAAGTACATTGAAGATGTAACGAGATATTGCATGAGCAAGAGTAGAGCAGAGGAGGCAAGAATGGGAAGGTTGTCATTTTTCCATGTGCAAAGAAAACTTAGATGTGATTTTTGAAAATGTATTTTGCTTTCTGTTGATTCTCCCTCCTTTTCTTGCCTTCAAGAGGGGACAAAAATGTTTGACATCTGCCCATTTCCATCTCTCACAGTCAGATTTGTTTTGGTTTCTGCTGTTTACCCCATTTCCAGAATTGCAAACAGGATTTAAAGTTTTTAGCCTAACCTCCAATCCATACAGGAAGCATTTGCCTCTCTAGTGAGCACTGTCACTGAGAGAATGCATTGCAAGCTTTCCTGAGGGAAATAACACCTGTCAATATTAGCAATAATTTTTTGCATCCTGTTTTGTTTAAGTTAGCAAGAAAATGGTTGCAATTTAATTTTACGTTCTTATCAGACAACTCCTTTTACTGGTTACAGATTTTTTTTAACTAACCCATAAAGTGCATCACATATTCTTATTACCTTGCACTGCTGAATTTTGAGGTTGAGATGCACAGTATTCAATTATTTTTGCAGACTGTTATGTAATGGTCTTTTCTGAAAATGAATGTGCAGGTTTTGTGGGACTTTCTATTAATAATGTAAAAATGTATCAAATTAAACCTGTCTATTTCATTTTCTTAGAATAGGAATATTTCTAGTAGCAGAATCAGAGAAGAAAGCTGGTCATAAAATATGCGGTAGTAGTTTATGAAATGACTCTTTTGTGATTGCTGAAATCACTGTTAATTTGATAGTGATTTTAGTAGAAACAGAATTGGGATCTCTAAGAGTGGTGCTTATGCACTGCTATTTTAAATGTCCTTTTCTGTTTGCAATGTTGAATAAAAAAGGAAAATGAAGGCTCCTTGAATCTGCATAAAGAATTTAACAGCTCATGGTGGAATGTTCATTGTCTGCTTTGGCTTATTCAAAAATCACAGCAAACCAAAAAAACCTTAAAGGTGGTGGCCTGCAGGTGGTTTACCTAATTTGATATATGATATTTACAGCAGGAAGAGCACATCTCATAACTTCTTTACCAAATTTCAAATGATGTAGCTTAGAGAGAATACACATGTACTTGAAAGTGTAAGCTGTATTTGTTTGCTCTCTGTTCTTAAAGGATACACAGAGTTACAGCCTACATATGTTTGTCAGAGTGATTAATGGCTTGTATCCATACATTAGAACTGAGGGTATTAAGATTTATATCTTTTTGTTTTGAAAAGCAACAGCAAGCCCATAAATGCATGCTAAATGTACTCCATCCGATGAGCATGTGACCTATAGTGGACATTTACAGTAAATGACTAAAGCCATTTAGAGGTTGTTTTTTTTTTTAAGCTATTAAATACACTTTAAAATGTCATAAGATGTCATGAAGCATGTAGATAAAGCTGGTATTTATCAGATATTTTGATATCAGAAAAGGTCTTGCCTTTGTACCTGTTTCTTTTTTGGTTTCTAAACTGAAGAATGCATTACCAATGATACAAAAAATAGAGGTAGTTAAGGTCCAAAACTTTTCATAGTGTTTATTTATATAGTTTATTCAAAGTGCCATAAAGTTGGCTGAGAGATGATACAGCTTGGTGATGAAAAAATCTCTAAGTTACCGGGGATTCAATACCGAGATTAGGTGCTGTGGGGTTTTCTGAAGCCTGCTGATAGGAGACAGTATGAAGAGACAGCATGAAAGAAGATTATATAGGGTGGGTTTTCTTTTGCCTTCTAAATAAGGGATTAAATATATTTCAGGACTTTTATAGATGTCCTAACTCTGTCTCCTATAGTAACTTGTTGCAGAAGCATGCCTGCTGGTAACAAGCTCAGTGGTGGCTGGCCCTAAGCACTGGTTTGTCTTCCCTTGTTTACAAAGTCCTCTGTCTTCATTACACCTATTCATAGATTCTCTTTTTACTGAGATATTCGGGAGTTTTGGGCTTTTTTTTCCTAATCTGTCATGTAACAATGGTGAGAAAACTCTTGTCCAGTAGAAGCAATGGTGGATCCAGCACTGGATTTTAGTTGCATTTGGGTGACCTTACACGCATCAGCACCGTGAAGTTGTGCTCAAGAGCAGATGCACCCGTGGCTTAAAGCTGCAGTTTGTATGAACACTAATTCACATGTGTATGCTTTTGTGTTTGAGTAGGAGATGTGTCAAACACATGGCCATAACTGGTGTATTAAAATGTGATTTTGAACCTTCAGGATTTTATTTCTGGAATAGATACAAACCTGTTCATGAAAAATATTTGTAAAAGACATGGAAGATATAATTTATTAGCTGTCCTACTCAGCCAGCCAAATAATACTGCTTATATATACAGCACTCATTCTCAGTAGAAATCCTAGATTACTTTAGCAGGCTTGGGGAATGTGGTTTTGTGTGCCTTTTTTTTTTTTTTTTTTTGGGGGGGGGGGTGTCGTCTTCTACGGGTTTGTGAAAAACCTTCAACCAAATATTTTTCTAAGAAGCTGGTTTAAAGATCTGTTGAAATGTTATTTGTTGATAATCTAGCGATATTTTCTAATAGTTTTGATGGATTTAAGGTGAACTGACAGCGAATGAGCTGTATAAGAATCTTTTAATGATGCAAGGGGGCATTGAATGACGGCAGACTTTTCTAGCATCTCTGAACAGTACAAATTGCTAACATGTTCGCATTTCTGTAAGGAGTACATGCTTAAGGCCCAGTGGGGTTCAGAACGTTGTTTACTCTACTCTTGACTCCTGCAATATAACAGTAAAAAAGTGATTAAAATTTAAGTAGTCATGAGAGATTTTCACTATATCTAATTTCTTGAATGCTAGTGTGCATTAAAACTGGATCATTGCATAATACTGTTGTGGTGAGTATGACTGAATTACCTTGTTTAGCAACCAAAAGAAATAAGAACAGTAATTTTTTGATAAGTAGTCTTGTCCAAATGTGCTGAGTTCAAAGATTGTTTAGCATTAAGATTGTGTTAATCGCTTCCTCTGTAGGTTATATTAATAATAGAGATATTAATAAACCTCTTATTTTGCAGTAGTTAACATACCATGAAAATCTTTTGCAAGACAAAATTTTGTATCTAGTTTCTCACATGAGAAAGCATTTTCAGCTTCTGTTTCGGGTAGGTAATTATTTAAGTAAATTTCACAAGGAAAGGAAGAGAGAGGCAATATTTTTTCAGTGTCTTTGCTTTCATAATGGAAAGAAAGTTATATATTTTAAAGCTGGCACCTGCTGATATGATCTAGATGTTCTTGATATTAATATTATTTTAGTATATCAAGAATATGAATGCTTTTGAAAATGTACTGCTGTAAATATTCTGTTCAGTATAATTGAGTCTGGATTGAACTTACTTTTCTAATTATAATAAGTACTATCATCTTGTATATTCACACTATGCTAACTAAGAAACTGTCATTTTAATTTAGAGTAAGATGATACAGTATCATCCCTGCTGTCAGATAAAAAGATTTTTGAGGGTAGGTGATAGCTATGGATTCACATAACAATTGGTACAATTAATATATGTCCAGTAGAATGGAAGTTTAAATTGTGGAAAAAATGAGAGGGGAAGGTATTTCAGGGATGACATTCTCTAAAAGATAAACCTGCATGTGGCTTCAACATAATAGTGTGTGGTAGCTACTGTGGCTCCACAGATTCCAATGATGAGCTTCCCTTAAGCTCTCTTTGTGGTACAAAGTGTGAGGGCATGCAATGAGGACATACTTCAACGGGTTTTAAGCTGAATTAAAGGTGGGCTTATATCATATATGCATAGCAGTGTGGGGTCCAGTGGGGGCTGCAGAATGTGCATGGCACCCTGGAAGTTTAGGTAGCTAGCTTACATTGATGTGCTGAGTCTGTTGTTACTGGGTTAAAGCTGGTTCAGGAATGCAGCTACACAAACTGAAAGAATGAAGAAGAATTTATCTTTTTTGCAGCTGAATCCAGAGGAAGCAGTGATGGCCATCTGCTTCTTGTAGGTGACTGGACTGTTTTATCTGCTGTCTGGTTTAAGTGAAATAAAGGTGCTGTAAAGGGATTTGTCAGGAGTCCTACTGGGCAGAAAGCCACAGACTCCCCAGCTTTTATTTGGACACCAGCAGTAGCACGCATAATGTCACTATTATTAGCAGCATGCTCTTTGGAACACTGGGCAAACTTTGCCAGCAGAGGTGGATCCTATGCCCTGTACATCTTGAGCCCTAAAACAAAGCTAAGAACATAGTTGCAGCTCATTGCAGGCTCAGAACGAAGTAGGTCTGGCAATAAGCTGCTTCATGTGTACCACCTTTTAGCTGTACTTCCAACAATTTGTTTCTGTTGTTTTCCCCCTACATTAGCTAAACCTCAGCAGTAGAGCTGAAATATTGCCACGTGCAAAGTGAGCTACAGTTGAGTGGTTGGGATATATTCCTGTGGGTTCTGCAGGTTATGTTAGCCCCTCAGGTTGAGGAGAGAAATAAACTTATATCCCTTATTTTCTGAGTATTTTAAGCATGATTTGGGGATGAGATTAGCTCATGAAAATGTTACAGTACAGAAATACATTCTGACTTCAAGTCAGATTTAGTGGTACCTTAAGGATGGCATTGCTTAGTCCTCAGAGGAGATGGTGCTGTCTACCTATAGGTCCTTTTATCTCCAGACTTTTGGCATGCTATAACTGTTCAGCCTTGTACTTGGAAGTGTGCCCCTTTCATTCAAGGGCGTGCATGGTTGCAGTTATCTGGGAAGCCATCTAGCTGTCTTGTGTAGGTGCTGTGGAATTATAAGCATATAATACACATTCTTAAACCTCAGTCACAATAGCATCTCTTCACTGACCAGATGGTGTATTCAGCTAAAAGTTGAATGTAGCAGAATTCACCATTACTTAATTTCAGCTATTTGCCTGCATATACTCCATATGCCTGGTCATCCTCTATTTTTCCACATTTTCTTTTGGAAGAGAGGTGGAGGGTGGTAGAATATACGCAGAGGCATCCTGTGCAGTAACTTGTGCTAATTTGATTCTTGAAAGCTGTGCTTTAATGTTTGGAACTGAGCAGTGGAAGTGTGTGGGACAGCTTTATTTACTTACAGCACTTTGCTTTACAGTCTTTTGGAAGTCTTTCCTCGTCACCATGTTTACTGCTTTGTAAAGGAAATCTTTGAGTTACTTTACTTTAGCAGTCACAGTCTGTTAAAGAACTGTTCATTTTTGAAAAGAACTTCATGTTCTCTTTCCCCAGGTCTCCTCAGCCCACAAAATATCAATTCCTTTTCTGTTTTTGAATCTTTTTCCCTGGTTTACGGCAGTTTGTTATATACTTTTGCATTGTGAGGAAGATGATATAAAATGTAAACAGAACACATTTAAACAGTGCTTTTCTAAACTAATTCCATTTTAATTCATTAGTTTTGTCTCGTTATAATGTGCTTGCTGCCATTAGTATGTTAATTGCTTTTGTATTTGAAAAGCTTTCTAAACCAAGGCTCAATCGTCTGTGTATAAGAAGAATGTTTGAGTTTTGTTTTGTTGTGGCTTTTTATGCTTTTTGTTCTTTTTTTTTTTTTTTCTTTAAAGACTGAGTATGAAATACATCCATTAAGACGTGGGCATTGCAAGGACATCAAACTAAGGCCGGAATATCAGAATCATTGAAACAATGATTTTAGGACAAGCTGTTTTGAGATTCTGTTCTAAAGGAGAGAGAAACACACACTTAATGACTTACTTAGTACCTGTTTTGTCAGATATGTCAAACCAATGCAGATTGTGCCATCTGAAACTGTTATGGAGTTTACATCTGGTAATTTTGCAGCATTTAAACCAGCGGTGTGTCTTTGTGTGACACATGAGGTTAAACTGAAACAAATGGTATTGAAATGATAGGATAGATTTAAGATATTTCACACAATGTTTTATAAATATATTTGCAGGTTTATCTTAACAATGTCCCTAGATTAATGGAAACTGCTATGGTTTAATTTCTGTGTCTGTCTTCTTATGCCCATCAGGAAAGTGCATGCTTCATGCTAGTTAAAGAAGATGTTAGATGTAGAATTTGTTCTCTTTCCAATTTTGCAGGAAAAAGTGTTCCATCTGAAATTGCAAATGTCTCCTCTACACAGCAACCAGAGACAAGAAGCAAAACTTTCTGAATGTCTGCTGACATATTTACATTTTTTCATTATTTTTAATAAAAATTCTCATAATACAAACACGCCTGCTTCAAATGGTTATGCTACATGAATGCTGAATATTTACAGCTCAGATGGATTTAATTACTCTTGATTGATAAAATCTGAAGCAAAATTAAGATACAATTGCACTATAAAGTGGCCTAGAACAACATTAGTTTGAAATATTCATTAACATAAGATAAAAGAGAAAACCTTTAGAGCCTGGAACACTTCTCTGAGGACACATGTGGCCATTTTATTCTGCATTAGTTTCGCTGATGGCACACTGTTAAACACAATGAGTTGTAAGAAGATAGGAAGAAATTTTTATTTTAGCCACTGATTTACAGTTCTGCAACATGGAGATGTTTAACATGAGGATGCCTCCATTCGCAGATAAAATAGCATTATTTAAAATTGATTAGGAGCAATTCACAGCAGCCTGCCAAATTGCTAATGGAAGCCATTTGAATCAATTCTCTCATATAATTTAAATGCCATCTCACTGCATAGAGTTTAACCAGGAAAGAATCCCAGCTTGCAGCCAGTAAAATTAATTATTTATTATTATTTTAATAAATATTTTCTTGGTCAAAAAATGTAAAATCAAAGTAAACGCTTACATACGGAAACATTTTCAGTGTATATTTGCTTCAAATGGCTAATTTGAGGAATGCCGTAGTATTATTTTTACTTACGTGTGTCAAAAAGCAGTTTTATCTACATGTCAGGTCTTTTTCTTACCTGGTGGTTTTTTGTGGAGTGTGCATTTAAGGCTAAATTACAAATTGGATTCTGCTGTTAACTGGGGGGCCTATTCAGCAAAAGTTATATATAGGTTTTTCTCAGAAGGTCGTGGAATCTGTCTTTGCTGAGGTGGTGAAGCGGGGAACTCCTTTTGGCCCCAGAATAACTTCTGTACAGGTCTGCCTGGCTTTCCTAAGGGGGAGTTGTCTGAAGGTGGAGAATTCATTGCGTGAGGTGTGGTGTTTGCTGTAACACTGTCATCCATCACCAAGAGATTGTTCTATATATGGGCTAATTTTATTGTTATTTCCTTGAAAATCAATGGAATTAAACTTGAGAAATAATGGTATATTGCCCTAGTTTAGAAATAAACATTGTGGGGTTTGGCCGTTATTGGCTGAGATTTTGCACAGTCAGCTCTATGCCGGAAGAATATCTTTTAATTTCGTGCTTTGCCCACTCATCTATTGCACTGCCAGGTGCAACCACTGTGATGCCAAATAACTGAAAATATAGATCACATGAAAATACAGAACAGCGTTGATGCTGCAGCAGCATAGGAAGTGCATTACAGAGGCTGCTGCTCCTCAGACGGAAATAGCATATTGAAATCCTTTCTGGTTGTCCTTTGTTTCTTCCATTGTGGCTTAGAAAACTCAAGAACAACCAGCAGTGTCTGTTATTTTCTCTAAGTATAAAAAGCACATTTCAATGTCTTTTGCTCACATGTGGTGATGGATATTGTAAGGGTTAAGATATGTCTGGAAATTAATCAATCCTCAGCTGGCCTTTCTTCACTGGAGTTGATATATAAGTTGACCTCAAGGTGTAGTAATATATGTCAAAGATATTTAGCAGGCTTTTGCCATGTGTGCCTATATAGGTATGGCGGGTGTATGACTGGACTGATTATGGACCTGAAGGCTCTTCCCCTGCAAAATATGTGTAACAAGTCAAGAAAGGTCAGCCTGCAATAAGGGTATTTAAGAAAGAAATCTTCAGCTGCATTGGCACAGTTGGAAATCTAATACCTGTCTAAGCAGAGGGGGTCTTATAAGTAGTCCAGTGAGCGTATTTGAGAGACTGTGAAATTTCATGAGTAAAGGGAGAAAAGAACTGGAGTAAGAAAATTCCTTGAAAATGTGGGAGAATCCTTAGTTCTGAATGCAAATCAAAGAACTTAAATGACAGATATTCTACAATAATATTTTTTAAGTGTTGCTCAGCAAAACAGTACACAAAAAAGCAGGGCTGCAATAGAAATGATTAGGCTGTAGAGGGTTTTTTATCATGATAAGAAAAGCTTTATAGTAATGGACTGTGCTGCCAGGGTTTTTGTTTTGGGGTTTGTTTGTTGGGTTTTTGTCTGTTTAAAATGATTTCTGCTCTCCCGTACCCTGAGTTACTGCATTTCTAGTATTAAGTGGAGGAAAGACAAATGCTCATGACAAAGATGACCAAGAGAACACCAGAAGAAAGTCTGGAAAATGGGAATTTTGAACAAGGGACCGATCTCTTGTAGAGGGGACCTGTTCCTCTCTCAAGCAACACCAGCAGTCTAAGTGGATTGTGCCATATTTCCCTTTCTTCTTTGAGACCGTGAGAGTTTTGTAGAAAAAATAGTTCCTTAACTGTATCCACTGGCATTTTAAGACTAATAAATAATTCTTCACAGTCACTCAGTCACTCTCAGCACAGACTTCAAATGGTAATTTATTTTGCAGATAGACACCTCTGACAGCACTCTGTAGGCCATCCTTTCAGACATAACCAGTTTCAAGAAACCAAGAATAAAACATCCTGCTTGTTCAGGTTTTTATGTGATGAAGCCACTCCTTAGTAGAGAAATCTCATCTGTACACTGGGGACAGAGGGAGGCTGTGCTGCTGTTTCTTTTCATTTTGGTTTCCTGTCCTGTTACATAAGGAAAGGGTCAGTAACGCCCTTGCCGATCTCATCGTTTCATACACAAGCAGCAACTGGGAAAGGAGGAACCTTGCATTTGTCCAGCCTGTTCACACAGACCCTGCGTAGCCTGAGGAATGTTAGCAGAAAATGGTCACTGAAGTAAACAAAGAGGAGTCGAACACGTTTTTATTAGTCAGAAACAAAAGAAGTATTTAATGATTTGGGAGGCCAAACCTGGAGGAATTCATTGATTCTTGGAGTGGGAGTGATGGTGGGATATAAAAGAGAGAAACTTACTTAATGGGTGAGAGCCAAGTGAGCAGAAACAGATTTTAGAGAAAAATAAGTGGTCAAGTTTGGTATCATGAGGCACCATTTTAATTTTAGCCACTAGGCATTAAAATGGCTAACAGTTCACCAAATTGACTGTAGATCAGATGATCTTTTCTCAAGTCTTTTGGTAGAATAGTTTAGGAAGTGCTGTCTGTGTTGGGGAAAGTCTTTCAAGAACTCAGGCTTAGTTTTTATCTGCATGTTTCCCTGTCTGAAGACAAAATTGCAGCATTTGTTGGTGATGCAGTTTGACTAGGCCTGGAACAGTACTTGTACTCCTCAGATATCGCCATGCTTTTTTGGGCAAGATTAGGAAAAAATGTATTAATAAACATAGTGGCAGATGGACTCTTTTGAAAAATGTTTTTTTTTTCTTTATTCCTCTTCATATTGCAGAACAGATTACTGCATATTGAGAGATTAAAACCTTCACTTTACATTGGTACAGTAAAGAGACACCAACATGAATGAAAGGAATTTATTTCTATGTGTTCTTCTTTTATCTAAGTAAATGAAGCTTAGGGAGATATAGTGTCTTATTTCATCAGGGATTTCCATTCCAAAAGGAAAAGAAACGGAATAAGAACACTGTTTCTAAATATCTAAGGTTACAACTCTGCTGTAACTGGAAATGTAACTCCTTGTTGTGGCAGTGTTTGATACGCTTCCTGGTTCTAAATACTGTCTGGATTAGATATATGTCTCAGCATTAAAGCATTTTCCCCTTTTCTGTTTCTTATGGTAAATGTGCTACAGAAAGATATCTATTTTTTTAACTCTTTTTGTAAAGTTTTAAAATAAAATTTACAGTTAGTGAGGAACACAGCTTTTACATACTGGACCTTATCATCTCAGTAACCAATTTTTCTTATGTCTCAGAACTCTCATTAATTTTTCACAGGCTTGTGATGGATAGTTTTTATTTATTCACGTCTGAGGTTCTGTTGTGTGAAAAGGACTCATTTTATAACATTACATATTCATGGCTTGGGATAGATGGAGTAAGGAACTTATTATTAATGTGTCACAGTGGGAAACTTACTCTGGGTTCATTTGCGAATCTTGTTAAATGTGGTGCGGTCAGCAGACAGAACTGAAATTTCTGATACATTTTATTGGAGAAGGGCAAAGAGGTTCAGTGATGCTTCCTTATCTAAACAACACAAGTGAGATGGTATCTTTCTAAATGCATTTGAAAACACTATATCAATAACACAAGGGTAGAAGCAAAATATGCCAGAACAACAGTAAAATCAGAATGAAGCTTTTTAGTAATGACTGTTTCCAAGTGTTAATTAGGTCTATTTAAATCCAGTTTGCTTAATTAAATATTGTTTTACTTTCAACAAAATCATAGGAGTTGCTTGCAGTATACTGAATCGATACCAGGGTATTCCAAAACATATTACTTGATTTCTAGCAAGTTAGGCTTACCTGTAGTAAGTGATCATGCCTGTGTTTCACTCTCTATTTCACTCTGTTAATGTGCCATGCTACTGTGAAACTTCTGAATATATACAGGCCGAATTCTTTGGAAATCAGTAAGCAGTTTATGTATTGAGCAAATGCAGCATATGAAATAAAAACTAAAGACAAAAGTTATGTGTAAACTGGTTTAGAGTCCTAGAATTGGATCTTAGTTAAAAGAACCAAACAGTCTTTTCATTGGATCACAATAATAATCTTTGAACGGTTTGTACCTCTTAAAATCTTAAAGCAGTGACTCTGCTCTATGTACTTACGTGCTTAAAATTAAAATTTTTCAATTAAATGCTTCCGTACTCATATTCATAGTTGCTGCAGTGGGCCCAGGGAATAAGGCTGTAAATTAACTGTGCCTTTGACTCCTACTTATTTATCACCTATTGTTACTTTTGCACTTATGTTATTGTTGGAAATATGGAAAGATTGTTTTGCTGGTTTGTTTTTTTTTGTTTTTTTTTTTTGAGCAATCACTTTCTCACCAAAGCAGCTTGTGGATGAATTTGTTAATGTTTATGATACCAGCAATTAGTTATTCAAGCATCATCAAAATCCAGCTGAATTATAATTCCAATTTGTTTTAAATTTTTTTTTCTTTTGAAATTAATAACAACATAGATGAAATAACTTTAAGCTATTTGAGCGGTTTGAGATGATGAGGACCGGACAGTTTACGATGGCTGTATTTTAAAAGAAAATATTCAGTGATGTTAAATGTTAGCTGTATTAGCCATCTTACCAGTAGGTCAACAGCATTATATTGTCATTTGTAAGAGGAGAGCTGGGCAGTGAGAAAACTGTAGTCTATTAAGAGTTTGTGAGTGTGTGTGTATACAGTGAAATAATATCTAGTGTAATGTGAAGTGACAGTCAAAATTACAGCTTTTCTCTTGCCGCAAGGGTACTTCTCTGCCAAGTATAGTAATATTGTTGTAGCAGTGTTCAAGGTTGTCAGCAGTTCTTGGTTACTCTGCAGAGAGCCATAACTGTGTGTGGAAGCAAGGAGCTTCCTGTCAAGGGAGATGCTATAATTTTGATATATATTTGTTGGTGCCAAACTGCAATTAAATAGGAGGCGTTGGAAGAGGTTTTATTTAACCAACTCAAATTTGTTGATTAATTAGTTAAAACCAAAGAAAAGCCAAAAGGAAATCCTTCTTTCATATGAACCTAATTTAAATTATGACTTTATCTGATATTTGTTCATGCTCAAAGTAGCATGTTATTTTTATAGAATGCAGCTTATTTCTGCTGATGGATTTGGGATTGATGAGGATGTATAGGACATACTGCTTGTAGTTAAATACTAGCTAATTATCTATCAAAGTTATTTTACGGGGTAGTTATAGACTTCAGTTTTTTAGAGGTCAGAATGGAAACTCTTCTGAAAACCACATTTTTTTCAGAATGTGTCAGGACTTCGACAAAATAGTGTTACAAAAATGTGTATTAACATCCTTATTGGAAACAGTAAAGAATTTTTCCTATTTTCTCATGTTGAAAATGATAATAGTGTCAGCAATTTTATTCAGTTGAAAACCATTTTTCTTGATGATTAAACAAAATGGGGTTGGGGAGAGAGATGCTTTTGGAAAACATTGCTCCAAAGAAAATCATTAACTTTCCTGCTGTCCTTTAGCAGTATTGAGATATGAACATACCTGATCTTACTGCTTGCATGATGGAAATTTAGGGATGTGCTAGTATAAGTGGCAGAGCGGTGCCTAACAGATTACTTAGCCAAATCCCCCACTGACTTTTATTGAATACTTTCCAAGTGGAGCTGCTGATGTATATTGTGAGGTACTTCCATACCCTGCCCCTTCACTGTCTTCTTCCCTTCCGTGATTTCAGTAGGTCTTTATAGGCTGCAATGCCTGTGTGGGACTTTCATTGTAGTTAGGGGTTAGTAGTAGTTAGCAGAAGTAGTTAGCAGAAGCCACAAAAGCAAGTGCTTTTGGGTCAGTTTTTATTTTTCAGATGGGTGTAAAAGCAGAGAAGATAATTTAAAAAATAGATCACAAATCACTTTTCATTAGTTTTCTTTTAACTGGAGCTAAATAAATTCCCAGTGCTTTATGCTAAGGAAGTGAAATAGAAAGCAAAAGACTTCCTGTAAGTTATTTTTCTCAAAGAAAATTGTCTCAAGCACTCCAGATTTATCCAAGAACACCCTGCACGTTTAACTTATTCTGGAAATCATATGGGGTTTTTTTTTGTTTGTTTTTTTTTTGTTTTGTTTTGTAAATATATCTTATATGTTAATATATACTTACAGAATGGTGTATTTTACCTGTTGTGTTTTCAAAATCTCCTCAGTCTGGCCAGCTGTTTGTATTTTATGAGCATCTAACATCTTTGTTTCTAGCTCCTTTTAGGTCACTAGAAATTTTTCTTTTTTCTTTTTTTTTTCCTGTGAAGTCTTATCTATTTGTTACAGAAGCATTGGTGCTCAAGAGGGTATCATGCAATATCTGTTTGTATACAAAAATGCACATGCCAGTCTACACATCACTCAACATCTTTAACCTGTGTGGACTTAGCAGCCTATGTATGGCAAAGCAGTTTATGAAATGTAAATTCCCCCCGATTGCTGTATTAATACATTGGGTCTTATTTTAATTGAATAAATATATTACACAGCAGGACAGATTATTTTCTTTGTGGCCTTGCTGTTGCAGTTTGAGAGCAGATACAATTTTCTTCAGCTGATGAAGAAGGCAACATCTGTTCTTGGTTTCCTGCCGCTTTCCTTCCTCAGACAATGCATTCAAATGCACAATTTGAATTCCTTCCTGAGAAACAGAAAATTAAAAAATTGACCCCGCCTTCAAAGCAGTGGTTACCCTGTGACAACAGTGGGTTGAGCTAAATTCAGCTATGTCAAGCAAGAACTATAAAAGGAGATAGATTGCCCTCTAAGCTTCACTTTATTGGATATTGTAATTGACATATAGTTGTCATTTATAATCATCTGTCCATTCCTGTGAGTTGGGAGCAGTAAAGTTAATTGTGGCTGCTCATTTGCATTAATCTCACCTCTGAAGGGTACAGTAACCCATTAATATCATGTCATGATGAATTATCACAAATAACATTGAACATATTGATTAATGATCTCTGAGATTTGTATCTCGTTAAAACATTTTGTTAGCTCTTTAAACTTTTAAGCAGACAGTCAATGTGTGTGGGAGAGGTACAGAGATCACCCAAGAGGTGATGAAAAGTTGTGGCTTACATTTTGGGTCACTAAGTAAAACTTGTTTAGAAGGTTTCTTACTAATATTTTAAATGGCTTTTTTCCTTCTAAAGGTGTAGAGCTTTCAAACGTTTTAATCAAAAAATTGTCTTATTTATTGTTCATTGCTTATGAAGGTAGTGAGTGGTAGAGTTGGGATGACACAAGGTGAAAGAAAAAGGAGACTTAGAAATTGAATAATTTTTGTAGTTTCTATTCTATAAGAATCATGCTCAGAGTAATACATGTTTGTTTAAAATATAGTTTTCCACTATTTAAATTTTATTCTAAATGTAAAACTTCTCTTGCTTGTCTAGCACTTGGAAGTTACTTGACTTTTTTCCTTCCTGTTCTTTATACATACAGATATATACATATAGGATGAATGAAATGTCATCCAGTGGGTGGCCTTGTAATTCGAAGTAGCTGGTAGTTACATATTTTACCATTTTGATAACTATCTGCTTAAATTTCTGTAAGCTAAAAAGCATAAAGACTTCAGGGAGGAAGAGGAATGTACACCGTAGTTCAAGAAGGTGACTTGGCAGGACAGAAGTTACTCCTTTGCATACCTGAGTATTGTGTTTCGACAGTCTGTGAAAAATGTAATATTTTAAATCATTCGGCCGTATATCTTACTGCAAAGGTTCTTTGTCTCCTTCCACATGAAGTTGCTGTATTTGTATAGGTCCTTTTTAATAAATCATAACTCTAGCAAGTCCTAGATCTATATTCAAGAGACTGGGTTCCCTTTCTTCCACCTGCAGTAAGCTGCCAGTATTGTTTGAGTGAAAACTATTTCTACTCCTAATTACTTCTTAAAATTATTTGAATATTCTTGATATTTCACTTCCCAGTTACTTTTTTTTTTCCTTGGATCTGAGGGGAGAAATCACATATGCAGAATATTTCAGGTTAGAGCCGTTTTGTTTTTTCAGTCTTATTCTTCTACACTGGGTGAAAACAAGGAGTGAGTCTGGGTTTTATGCTTTTGATAGAATCACCAGTTCCTCTCAAGAGCTAATCCTCACTTTCTTCTTCTAACTGTAGCCCTTGTTACATAGGATGAAGTTCACACACTCTGCCAAATGTTGAAATAAGCTAGTTTTGTAGAGGAGACTAATGTGAGGATTAGAGCAAGAAAAATCATCCTATCTAACTTGGAAGAGATGATACGGCAAATCTTCACAGGTGTGCCATGACTTCTGCTGCTCTGGACGTGTACAGTGGCTAATTGTATCGCCTCGCCTTTCCCCAGGCTGGGATTTTTGTATGTGAACTAACACAATTTGAACTTATTTGCTACCTTTTCCGGACAACCCCTGCAATCTTCTTTCAGTAATTCCTGAGAGTCCATTTTTGCTGGCACACAAGGCTGCAGTGTCAAGGATTATATTCTAGCTATAATTTATGATTAACTAGATTTATGGCTGAGATCCCGAAACAGCCTCAGTACTGTGGCCTGAGGAATTAAAGACAAAACGGATACTATCATTCTGAATTGTTTACTTCTCCGGATTTTGGGAAAACTCTTAGTTATATTTGAAAAATAAAAACAAACCCCAAACCCAGTATGATTTGCAGTTGAGTAACAATTCAATTTCATACTAAGGAATTTAGCACTAAAACACATGAAACCCTCAGCCTTTATAGTAGTAAACTATTTAGTTTAAATCCTATTGTTTTTCACCTAAAACCAACACAGTGAATAATGCATGTTAGACCATTTTCCTGCTAATGCACACACGCACCACCACCACCCCCCCACCCCCCCCCACCCCCCCCCCCAAACAAAAAGTGTTTGTGCGGAAACAGAAGTAGGGCTCAGTTTTACCCATGGTATTAATTCTTACTCATTTTAAAAACCTGCTAATGGAAATATTTCCATTCAGCTCATTAATCAATTGTGATTTTCATTCCCTTGTTTTGTAAAAGCTGTTGCAATAAATACTTTTTTCACAAAGCAAAAATCTAAGAGATGGATGCAGCAAGCGTAATTAATAGCACCCAGTTACAGAAGATCAGCAAGTTTGTGAGCTTCACATGCTGCTTTACCATATGGCTGCCCAGTAGGCGAAAAATTTGATTAATGTTTTGAAGTAGGTTTTTTTCAGCAAATATTACAGCCCCAGCTGAGGAATTTTACTTTCTAGTATTGTTAGACTTAACTAAAATAACAAATCTTTTGATTTAAAGCTAAATCGTATTTTGATCTCACAAAAACTCTACATGCAGAAGAATTACAGCCCTGCTGTATAAAGATTGGAACCTATAACTTTTTAATAATTCAGCCAATAATGGTTAGAATTTTGTTTAATCTTAGTTTTTTCATAAATTGATTGATTTAAGATAGCTGTACAAGTGTGTAAGTTTAGTAACAAGGACATTCCCATCAATAATAAATTCACAACAAAATTGGCTGATTAATTCTAACGTCTCATGCTGTTTCCCTTTCTGCTTCCTGATGTAAAAGAAATCAAAATTAAGCAGTTTGTTGATCAACAATCAGAAAATAATGTAGTCCCTTCAGTAAAACATTAATGTAAGTAATGTTATGTTAGCAAAACTGTACAATGCAGTCATTCTGCTTTCAAGTAATTGCAATAATTGTAATTAGTACTGAATATATTGATTCCCCTCTCCCCCTGTGTTTACCTGAAATTAAAAATATTTACAAAAAAGCATCCGAAGAGTACCACGGCAGGATCAAGTGCTCTCATGCAAAACTAACACACAGCGGGAAGTTTTGCTTTTCTCACAAATTCTCAGTTTAATACAAGGAGCATCAGCAGCTGGTAAAGAACAGATTCAGGGTGCTGAGCAGAAATGGAGTGGAGAGCAGCTTTGAATGGAAGTCTTGCTGAGCTTCCAGAATGCTGAAGATAAAGCATTACCTAACACTACTTTGCCACTTTGGTTTCTTCTAATTGCTTCAGGTAATGCTGAGGTTCAGAGTCTGGTGTGATAATGTTAAGGCTGAGAAATTAGAATTTCTGCATTTAAAAAAACCCACCTTTTTGCAGTTTTTGTAGTTGTGTCATCTTAGAAAACACTGATTGATTGTACGTGTGTGCTAATGTGGACAATATTTCTGATTTGATGGACTGTGCATATCTCTACATCGGAGATCTTGGCATCAAGTGCTTATCTGTATTGCTCATTTCAGGGGAGACAGTGGGAACTCAAACCTGACAATAACATAAAGCTGGGTAAAAATAAAAGCTATCAGGTTTTACAAATCCAAAATTTTCCGTTTCATGACTCTATGCAGTGCCCGGCAATTGGGGGTGTTCAGTTGCTGTAGTTACTGGTGTGAAACATCAGAGGCAGGAAATCAGCCCAGGAAGCTTCTTTCTGAAAAGCTTAAAATGGGGCGTAGGGCAGGTAGTGAAAGGATAGTTATTGTTTCTGGAGAATACAAGTGTCACAACAATTTGTGCCTTAGATTAATAGACAGCTAACAGATGACAAAGCATTGTGATCAAATCCATACCTTTAATATAGAAGGACAGAATAAATTGTTTTATTCTTTTGAGAGAGGACAGTTAATTAAATTGATACAAGTTTTCCAGGCTTGTGCTGTTTGAAGATAGCCTCTAGGATTTTTTTTTTCCTACAATATTACGAAAATTTTACAATTTACGCAAAGCATAAACTTTTTTAATCGGGCACTTTCCACGTATTATCTTTTTTCCTTGTTTATATTAATGATTCTTTTGTCAGTGATTCATTTCTAATAAGAATACATTTTAGGCTATAAACTTACGTAAAATGTTCCAGTGTTTCTCTTAACCTGTGACTAAACTACATGCTGATGTTAAGATATTCTACTAGACAATTCTGTTAGATTAAAATGTGGAGAAGCTGATATCTTGGAATTTCTTAGTTTTGGTTCAGTTATTTAAGAAATAAGCACAGTTTTCAAATATTTTAATAGTGTGTCTGAATTTTTAAATGATAGGGTCTGCAACAACAACAACAAAAAAGGTCATTTGAAGCTGCTTAAACTGTATTATTAAATTATACCATCAATGCAATTATTAGTTAATTTGAAAGCATGGGGGGGTGTGCTAGGAACGGTAAGTGTCACAAGTTGCTTAGCTTTTTAATTCTGTAAATAAAGGAAAGTGTTGACTCTGGTCTGTGACAGCTATTTCTTCTTAATGTTCACGTTTTTAACTGTTTCAAAGCTGCTGTTCTGCTTTAAATCTGTCGGGAAGGTCTGTAAGGGATTGTCTATATGAAGAGGCTGTGGAGTGGTCACTCTAAAAAGCTCCTTAGTGTAGTACTTTGAATTTTAAATCACACACATAATTCAAAGGTAATCTAACTTTCAGTGTTGGACTTAAGTCCATTCAGTTAAATGGAGAAAAATGACTGACATAAGGAATGAGTTATTGATTTGTTGTAAGAAAATGACTTCTGTAATATAGGAAGTATGGTAAAAGGAACAGCTTAATTATTTAGGGGACACCGTTCAAAAAACTGCTTTTTCAGCATTGCAAATTGTCTAAATAGGAGCTGTACAACAGGGAGTTTTAGTAATTCTTTCTTAAAGACAAATTGTAGTGGTTTATTTTTTTCCTCTTCAGATGGAGATCATCTGGTTGTTTAAAAATATTTTTGTATTTGTGCAGCTGAGGCATAAGAGCAGGCACAGAGTAATTTTATTCTAAATGCTACAGGCACGGCAGCCTTTAACTGTTGTTTCCCAATTACTTGCATTTTATGTTTGTGATTTGTGGAATCTTGATATCTCAGGGCTGGAGAAGAAAAAAAGACACATGCACAGAAAGTTATTCTGAAGCCCTTGTTTTTTTGTAGGTGCCGTGAACTTTTAAAATGTGAATTTATCAAATAAATATATGTGGCAGTTTATATCTCTACAAGTAAAATTTTTAAAATATGGTATTTGACCATTTAGTAAATATCAGATAAGATATTTGCTTTGGCTTTTCCCATATGTTTTTTTTTCCTTTGATTTAGTGCTATACTTTGCAGAAGGACTACAGTACCATGTTAGTTTGACTGCAGCTCATGATTTTTGGCAGCATCTCAGATAAACAGAATATTTGTGCTTAATCAGTTGAACATGTTCAACAATTATAATTATATTAAAACCATAATGTGTTTGAACATTTGCCCACTGTGGGCTGCTAATATGTGCTAACTTAAATTTCTGTCTTTATGACTGAAGCTAGCTTGTAGCTGGTTTTATTTGAATTATCTGTGCAAAGTTTAAAAGGCACCAGTGACACCAGCCTGTTTTTAAGAGTTTGCCACTGTGTTCAACATATAGGCCCATGTATTTAGGGATTTATAATTCAGTCTTAAAATTTCCTGTCATCCTGACATTAGTCATCTAAACTTTTAGGACTACTGAAAAGAAATAAAAGTCAGTATTATTAAGTAAATTTTCAAGAATACTAATTTTCCTTTCTATCAAAGCCTTCCAAATGAAATAAAAAATTGGGAGCTTCTCCACTTTTGATGTTTTAACTCCAAAACACATGATTTGTATTTGCTACTGCACTTTAAGGGAATGGCAGTAGGCTGAGTACGTGATGTATATAGCTGAAGTTAGATGCTAAATTCTCAGAGTGCTAATGGAATTATGGGTGCAGTCTGATAGATTTTCAGTAGGTAATTCCCTATTTCTGTTTGTCTTCTTGTTTTTTAACTTCCAAGCAGAACTGACTACCTAGTCTTGCTCTAGAGTTGTTATCACTGTAGGGTAGGTAAATAGTACTGGTTTTGACTTAAAAGCTTTGGCACTTGATTACCTGAAGAATCACCATTGTTTTGTGTGGATGATACCCTGCAGCTCTAAAAAATAGAGGCAATTATGCTTTCAGCCCCTTGTTTTAATTGAGTGGAGCGTAATGACTTCTCCTCTATAATGCTCAGCGGACTCAAAGCTGCGCATGAGAGGCTCCCCAGGGACCAGCAGCGTAGCCTTTCCCAAGCACATGTTTTTTTGGGGGAAAGTAGCTGAACGGAGGGGTCAGCCAGAGGCTGAAGCTGGCACAGCAGGAAGCAAGAAGCAGTACCAGCTCTGTTACTGGTGGTGCAATCAGCCTGCTTGCTGTTCACTGTCAGGATTTTGTCCATTGTGCTGGCTGGTGTTGAGCTCCAAGCTTTGCATTCTCCCATCCTTCCACCTCAGTACTTCCCCTCCCTCTTTCTGTATCATATAATGAAATGTCTTTCTTTCTGTTCATCTATTCAATGCTAAACATTTTCATATCTTTTTCATATTGTTTTTTTGTTTGTTTATATTTCAATTCGAAGATGTTAGGGCATGTGCTTCTTGTTTGCATTTCTGTCTTCAGAGACCCTGCAGCTTGTCCCTAGAAAACCAAATTATTTAATGCAGTAATTTTCTTTTTCTGTTCCTGATTTTCCATATGTCTAAAATTAATCTGCTTTTGCTCATGACCTTGGTAAAATGCTTTGAAAAGAAAGTAACCCACTAAACCCCTATTTAACTGCAGTATGGAATATTGTATAAATGGTGGGTTGTTCTCAGTGTTCTATAGGTTACCTAAGGTCTCTTCAGATCTGGACTTCTCTCTGTTCGCTGTAGTTTGACAGCAAGGTGTGTTTGCATTGGGAAAGCAAAACTGCTTTTGTTGGGCAGAAGAGGTCAAGATCATTCTAGCAAGTGGGGGCTGCACACCTTGGAAGCACACTTAGCTTAACAAAACAGTACCCGACTGCCGTGAAGTGCCCAAAGTAGCAAAATATTGTGCATAGACAGCAGAAAAAAACCTGAGTCGTGACCACTTTGTTGATACAAGGGAATTTTGAGGAAAATCCATGCTTTGCGATGGGGTGAAACTGAGAAAACTGGGGCAGGAATGCTGAGGAATGAGAGGGAGAATAATTCCTGTGGATTGATGTACCTTGGAATAGTGTGGTTCTAAGGGGAAAGCTGTTGATGTCAAGCTCTGATGGGGGCCACTGATCCTACCAGCTGGCTCTTTCTCAATTTACCAACTCTGCCTTTGTTTTGGTAGGATCAATTTTAATGGCGTTAAGTGCTTGTGAGCTAGCTGCTTTTGGAAAATTGGCCTGATAGTCTTCAGGGAAGTCAGCCTTGTAACTCTCCTCTTAACGTGGTGTTGTCCAAAGAAATATCTGAATTTATATTGGGGCAGAAAGAATGGTTGACTCAAACAATAATGTTTAATTGTTTAGCTACTTATTCTGAAAAAGGATGGAGAAACATATCTGTTGGTGGAACACTAATGAAACAAAAGCTATACAAACATTTCCCTTGACCAACTTTATTTTTAGTGAGAGTTAATTCCTCATAATGTTGGAACATGCGACTAATAGCTGACTCAGATTGTGGCTGAATTAAAGTGCCCAGGATTACCTGTTCAACTAAAATCTCTATTGTGTAAGTCTATACCAGTAAGTATTCTTTGGTTGATTCTTTTTTGTTTGTTTGTTTTTTTGACTGCTGATAAAAAAATATAACTTTCTCTTATTATTTTAATCTTCTCTTCTTCCTGCATGGATCATTTATTTGTGAACTGGTTATTTCAGTAAGGGCTCAAAGGTAATTTCATGGTTTGTAGAATTTATATCTGAGGGTTTAATGAGGAAAACATATTGTTTTGTAACACATGAAATACAGAATCTTTCATTATATTTTTATTTTCTTTCTCTAATATTATATGTATATCAAGTCCAAAGCTTTGAATACACCTAAGTATAAAATTATTCCTTTTCTACACATGGGAAATATGAATGTTTGCAACTCAAAAATCAGCACACACAGACTTAGGAGGTGATTTTGTTTTTAATGAATCTACATGATATAAATGAACTACTCTTCTATTTGTGCATTGTGTTATGGTATACATTTAAAAATACAATAACAGTATATTACTTTTCTATGATTTAGGTTAGGAATTAATGCATTCAAATGAATTTAAGAGCCTTGGGTATAATTCATACAGGATGCAAGTCCCTCAGTAGACCTCTCATGAACATTATCAGATTCAATACAGTTTGCATGGTCAAGCAGATTAAAATTTGACCAACCCCCTCTTTTTGCCATTTATTAAACTCCATTCCTTGAATGTTTTTTTCCTCAGTTATGTAGAGTAAACTCTATTATTTGTTGTGCGGAAAAATCAGCAAAGATAAGACTTGTTTGCTATGTTAATTTGTGAAAGTGTCCTCTTTTCAGTGCAAGTTTAGTTACGGGAGATCAGGTTGGAACTAAGGCTGGAAAACATCAAATTTCCTTTCACCCTTTTCTAGCTATATTGTCTGAGAGCTTTCACTTTTATCTAGTGCAGAGTTATCAATGCCCTTTCACTCCAAATCAGAGTCATTATCTACTATCCAGATTGCATTTGTTGTGTGGCTCGTGCCTTCGATTTACAATTGTGTAAACTGGAGGATGCTTTCAGCTTCAGTTTGATCTTTTGATGGATCAACAGCTTTGCTGGGCTGCCTCCTGAAGTACTTAGAATATATCTGACTCTCTCTGATATTTTGGCAATTTTACATCCTGTGTTAATTATACCACAAAGCACAAAACCTGTTAGCAATTTTCAAAAACTGTCTTAATGCTTACAGGGCTTTTGAGCATTTGTGCTGGATTCTGGTGTGATGAAAGTATTCTTTAAAATAGCTTCTAAGTTCTGTGATACAGCAGGAACCAATTCCGCTTCCTTGCAGTGAAGTTTTGAAAGCATTGTGTTCTTAAGTACAAGAAAAGTGTAAAATGTGTCCAATACTTTGAGCCACCTCACAGGGAACCTTAAATACAGATTTTTACACTGGAGGGGAGTAAGTACTCTAGTAAGTACTGTTCAACAGTAATGCCCTTGTGTTACTGATTTATCAAAAGGTCATTGGAGCATCTGAAATTATACAAAAGTGAGCGTTACGTATGCTGGAATTGGTATCTCTTTATGTCCTCTGCTCATCACTTGTTCTGTTATCCTTCAGGTATTCTTACTGTAACAGAGAGAAGAAAAACCCTCAGTAAACTTCTCATACTGCATTGCCAGAGGAATCAGGCCAAGAAGAGGGACATAGGCTATGCAAAGTTATTCAGTCTCTGCTAAGCAGGCTTATGGATGTGTGACATGGAGTAGGCTATCAACTTTGCCAAGAGTTCTTTTCAGAATAGGTTCAGTCTGGTTTGCAGGGCTTAAAATTCCTCCAAATGTCGTGGGATTGACAGGTGTAGCTGTCCACTGTCTGTGCCCAAGTTTTGAAAACACTCTTCTATCACTGTTCCTTTTGCTTTTTTAACTTCCAATCTGTATGAGAAAGCCTCTGCAAACATAAACATCTCTCAGGTCCCTTTGGTGATAATTATACTGTGAGACAGTGGATACCCTTTTTGTTTTCAGATTTAATACTTTCTTGTCAAACAAAATTGTAGGGTTTTAAAAAACTTGTGTATGAAAATAGAAGTAATGATGTATGGCACTGTTCCTGAGAGGACCAAAGAAAGAAATCATTCCAGAACTTAATTTCTTAAGATGCTATTAATTACTGAATAAAAATATATCAATGCTTGTGTTTTGTCTTTAAATGTAGTGGTAGTCCTGTCTTTTGCTGGTTACAGAGCTTATTATACAGCAATAGCATATAAGGAGTCCAAGGAGAAGTTAAGGCCAGCACTTAAATGGTGAGGATCTTAAATGCTTTTGAAGCTGAAGCTTGTTCTCATTGTTACTGTTTCGTTTTTAGCATGAGAGGAGGGACTCTGCAGGTTTTCTAGCCATCCCAGAAGCCCAGAGATAAGAATGTGTTTCCATTTCGTCTTGTTGCTGAAAGTGATTGATCACCTAAAGAGGAAAGGAGGAGCATTAGATGTACAATGCTTGTTCTGGGGATGTCTAGAAAGCTTTGTGCTTTATAGATGTATACTTCTCAGAGGACTTCTTGTTTGATTGGGTTTTGGGTATTTTTTAGGATTGCAGGCTCTCACTTATGTAGCTTTCATGATGATTTAGTGCTTATAAGACACCACTGAATATCAAGGAAGCCTTAATAAATCTGAATTGGTCTCAGTGTGGATGGAAATGAAGATGTGTTTTTATTTCATGTTGAGATGATAGAATGAATTATATCAGAGATCTGACTCCTAGAAGAACTGGGAATTCTTGAAAAACAGTGAAAGACAACAACAGCCAGAAAAGAACACTAAGATTCATAGAAAAATTTTGCTGAGAAAGAGTGACATTGGCAGTGTATTATGTTAATGTTTGGAAGACACACCAATGCTACTGCCAGGGTGCAGCAAGAGAAGGGCTGCTTTGCGAAAGAGGGTGAGCCAGAAGCCAAGCACATCCACCATGGCTCAGTCTTGCAGCATCTCCTGAGTAGGGTGGTGATAAGGAGTTCCCCAGACAGTCCCAGAAAAGGCATAAGGCTGACTCAGGTCCAGGATCTATTCAAGGCATCCAGGCAGGAGCAGCAGGAGATGGGGCCAGAGACAGGACTGGAGACGAGGCTTCAACAGAGGTCCAAGGTCCATCTAGAAGACAGGGCTGAAGACAGATATGCATAAAATAGAGCTCAGGTAATGACAGAAGGGCCACACCATCAGGAGTGTAGATGGAACTCCTGGATCACAGAGAAGAGAGTGCATGGATGGAGGTTGCAGGAGAGGCTGCACAGGGTACTGAAGTCTGTGGCATCTAAATAAATCATCAATGATCTGGGACTAGAAAAAGAAGTTTTCAGTAAAAAGTAATTTTAAGATTTTCTAGCTTTATATCAGGGATAAATTCCGATGCACTAACTTGCATTTAATAGAATACCATTCTAGTTAGTCCCTCTGATTTCGGAATAGTACTTCTTTTCTGCCTGTACTCTCATGTTCTTTGACATGTATCACCACATTTTTATGGGAAAATCATTTCTTTTTATTGTAACTTTTAAATTTTATTTTTCGTTAAACCTGTTTTATTGACTTAAGAAATGAATTTTAGCTATAGCAGTGTAAATCCAGAGGAAGTGAATTTATGCTGTTTTTATATGGGTAAGCATAATCTGGCACACTCTTAAAAAAAAAAATAGAAGTAGAAATTGTATAGTCAGCAGTCAAAGCTTCTTGTTAGAAAATTCTCCATCTGTAAGAGTGCTATTGATGAAGGAGCTAAAAACCTCAAAATTGATTTATTTGTTATCAGCTCAATACAGTTTGTCTGAATACTGAACTTGCTTTTTTGTTCTTCCATATGATAAATGTATTTGCCTATGTTGTAAAATCTGAGATATGCTCATGCATAAGTTGAGCATGGGACTAGAAACCAGGATGCCCAGAATTTGTAACTTTTTTTTTGTTTCTGTCATTGAATGAGGTTCTGACCTTAGGTCTTGTTTGTAAAGAAAGCTGATTTCCCTTAGTAGTTTCATAGAATCATAGAATCATAGAATAGTTAGTTAGGATTGGAAAGGACCTTAGGATCATCAAGTTCCAACCCCCCTGCCATGGGCAGGGACACCTCACATCTATGGTGTATGTTCAGGTTTATTTAAGCGTCACTAGAATTCAACATCTTATGAGATGAGAATCTTCTAATATCTGTGTATTTGTTTCTGTAATTATAAATTGATGAAAGGATGGTGTCTTTTGGACTGTTTAGTTATGACAGACCCTGAGTCCCTATTGCAGACAGTGTAGTTACAATGAACATCCTCCTCAGACGTGCAAATTGGGAATTAATGTAGGGCGAAAGCTTGGACTATTTCAGGCTTTCTTTTTTTTTTTCCTTTGTGCTGATTTATGTAGTTACTAAATTACTTAATTTGCTGTACTTAATTTATCATTTTAATCTCAGTAAATGTTTTGACAGTAGATGTTTGTACAGCAGCTAAATGCATTTTTATTGGAAAGGCTAAAGAAGTGCAAGTAGCATTCTTACTTTCCTCTTATTTCTGTCATACTAAAGACGCTGAAAATTGTGTTTTCATATATATTTTAAAAAAATTGCTTATAAATTTTGTTGTAATTCTACTAATCCATGCTTTCAACTGTAGAACTGTTGCATGCACCATCTCATTTAAACTTAAGTGTGATAGTCACTAGCTTTTTATATAGTCCTTGGCCATTGACTTCGAAAATCTGTTGCTTTAGCAGTGTTTTTTCTGTTCTGAGAGAACTGGTGGATCTCTTCGACATGTAGTGAAGCAGTTTCCTATCTACTGAGCTGGTGCCTGTGATGGGGGCGGGATTAAGCTTGCCCCAAAAATTAGCTTTCCCTTTCACTTTTGCCCAGTAGTTTCTCTTATCTGTAGGAACAGGGAGAATTTATCTTCCCTGTTCCCTCCCTTTTTATGCTGGTAAAAGAGCAGTTTTCCATATAATTCCTTTTGCAATGACTGGTCACACAAGTGGAATATTTTACACACTGTGCAACTGAGATGCCTGGAAATACCCAGAGAAAAGAGTTGCTCCTGTCACACACAGTTAAACATCTTCTTAACTGGATCTCAATCTCTGGACCTTTAGGAGATCTGAAAGGGAGGGAAGAACAACAAGTATTTTTCTTACTGTGGTTGAAAACAGTGCATAGCATGTAGGTTTCTCTAGTATTTATTGCTATGTTTTCTCAGTGCTTCCATGCAAAGTTCTTAGCACTTTCAGAGCAAGAAGAAAAATGTGTTTTATCAGCTAACTAGTGATTTTTTATTTTTAATGGTTTTTATTTTTTTTTTTTTTTTCCACAGAGTGCCCATATTCTTTGCCTACTTTGTTTAGTTTTGCTGTGATATAGTTCAGGGTTTTTTTTCCTTCCTTGTATTATTTCCTGCCAGTGCCTCAGAAGAAATAAGAATACCAGCAGGGCTGAAGAGCTGTTGCCCGTTTATGGCACCAGATGACCTGTTTGAAGTCTTATCAGTTATAACATTTAACGGTGCAAAACCTTGGGAATTTTTTCCTTGGGATTTTTTTCCTGTCGTTTGTTTTTAAACCAGTGCTTTAAAAGTCAACTTGTGCTTTATTTATTTATGTATTTATATTAAATGATCTACTTTTTGCTTGTAGTAGCATTCGCTTAGTTTATACCATAGGTGACCTAGTTTGCATTTTCTTTCAACTCTATAAATCACCCTGTTTTTTTTTCTGCTGGTATTGAGATTTGCTACTAGTCCTTCTGAAAAATTAGGTTTTAATTTTTTTCTCCCTTCTGGCCAAATAAACATAAAAAAGACATGAGAACACAGGAATTTGGACTCGATTTATGGCTTCTTGGAACAGGTTTTATTCCTTTGCGTGCTGCTACTTTAGCTTTTGATGAAGTTACTTCATTCTCCTCTGCCGTGACTCTGCTACCTTCAGAATCCCTCCTGTGTGTAGATTGTTGTTGTTTAGATGTTCTTCCTAGATTTCTTTAAATTTTGAAATATTTTTAGGCAAATAGCTAGATAAATGAGAAATATTTTGTAAATGCATTAGGTATATGTTGTGCTATATTCACAATGATAACTGAATTGTGATGAGTACTGTCGTGGTTTAAGCCCAGCCAGTAACTCGGCTCATTAGTCCATTTTTTCCTAAGTTTATTTGAATGGGTAGAATTTCTATTCCTGAACTATTAATTTCTGCATTTCTGTGTGCTTTGATCAGGATTTTGATTTTGAAGTTAAAGTTACCTGACCCTAGTCCTTGTCATTGCTCACACTGTGCCCACAGTACAGGGTTCAGGTGCTGGAAAGGAAGTTTGTACATTTTTGGGCTACTGGTCTTAAAAGCAGGAAACCAATTTTATATCCGTTACATGATAGATATTGAATCAATAAAGCATCAACCTAAGGTTACACTTGATGCCTCCAGTGGAAGACAATAAATCATGTTATGTGCATACAGGTATATTGACTCAATTTCTCTGGGCTGCCTATGCAAAACTGAAGGTGGTTGAAATAAACCATTAGAATGAAAGTCTTATAATGGCTGGTATAAAGCCATTTTACCTACTTTTATTATTTGAGACTTTAGTGTTAAAAATCTGAGTACAGCATTTAAGTCAAATTGAAAATTCATCAAATCTGTGTCCTGTCTCAAGTGGTGGTCAATAGCAGATGGTTAAAGAGGGAGAGCAAGTAACAGAATATGTACAGAATAATTTTTATTGTGGTATACCCGTCTGTCGTCAGCAATTAGTTTAGGTACTGCTAATATGGCTGCACCCACCTGAAGAACATAATATGCATGAGTGGACTCATCTTATGTAAAGTTGTTCTCATTTTCAACCTGCTTATATTTTTTCTTTCCCAATGGAGTTTTGTGTGCATATATTGGGAAAAAAAAAGAGTCAGACACATGTTGGAATAGGTTGATAAATAAAATAGTGCATTTGTGCTTCATCTCTTTCTTCCTGAGAGCTTTCTGAGGATGAAGTGCCTGATGATGCGCTTTTTGTGGCTTGACTCCCTTGCACTTGGTGAGAATGTGAATATCTGCCAGACAGGGCATTTTTTCTTACCATCTGCTGGCTTGAAACAAGGAACATCTGAGAATGAAGATGGGGTTATTGATACAGCAGCTCTATCAGTAATAATGAAATTGAAAAAACAAAATCATATCTCAACACCAAACAAGCAATCAATATGGATAAATAACTTGAATTCCCTCAAGATGAAAGATTACTGCTGTATCATTAAGAGCAAGCCTAGTGTTGCACTTACTGGATTACAGACTGAAAAGCTAGATTTACTTGTATTATGTGTAAAAATATATAGAGGATGCTGGGGTGTCAGAAAATCACTTTCAACCCTGTTTAGATAATGAAGCATAACAGGTTACATTTTCTTAACCACAAGATAGCCTTGCCATATAGCTTATTCTCATGCTGAGAAGTAGGCAGAAGCCAGTTACGGAGATGAATTTGGAAAGCACATGTGCAGGGGGAGACATTGCTTGCTTCTCCCTGTGCCCCTCTAAAAGCCTGATTGTACCCTCACAGCTGGAATTTGTCCAAGACCATGTTTTGAAGGAAAAAGCATGCGCTCAAGTGTTATTCTTGCAGGCAATTTTGCATCTGAACTGGAATGAAAATGAATGCTTTTTTTCTTTCTAAATGAGCATAATGGTATTTTGTGGCTTTATGGGCGAT
This sequence comes from Pezoporus flaviventris, assembly GCF_033815535.1. Taxonomy (NCBI): domain Eukaryota; kingdom Metazoa; phylum Chordata; class Aves; order Psittaciformes; family Psittacidae; genus Pezoporus; species Pezoporus flaviventris. Next base: position 3,542,993 of record NW_026892630.1, on the reverse strand, counting down.
TATTCACTTGCATTTTAAGTATGAAACTATGGTATTTTGTTAGTTGTTTTCTGCCAAGTCTTAGTCCTTTTTTACAGCACCTTTCCAAAGACATTCTTTTTTTACTATATAGTCATTATGTAGCATTAATTTGTGTATCATAACTACTCTTTCCATACAAGTAATTTCTGAATCATTATATCTAGATGTTCAACGTGAGTACTAAACAGTAAAGGTTATGAAAACCTCACAACTCTGAGGAGAACGCTGATTAAATATGCTTTTACTTGTGAAGTTCTAAGGTGTGCCTAGGTAGCCTTGTCTCTCTGCCTCACTCTCTGCTTTTGTCTTTCTTGTTAGAAAGTATCTTGTAGTGCTTATTATTATTTAACTGACTGGCCTGGGAGAGTTTGGGATGAAAGAAAACCAAGTTTTTAAACACTTTCTATCCCAGAACCCAAGAAGACATCTTGTGCTTCTGCTCTTGAATGTTGTAAATGATGGTGAAACATGTTTTGCCCCATTGCCTGCTCTTTTCTTGCCATATGTACTCATGTGATGTTTGTCAGATCCCAAGCTGGACCACAACTGCTAGTTTAGTGATAGTTAGGTATGATTTTAAAGGGAAATAAAATTCTATTTAAAAAGAATAATGGCTAAATATTATGTAAGTAAGAGTTTGTACAAGTTGTATAGGTTCTAGTAGTGTATAAATAACTATAATAAAAGCTAGGTGTAACTAACTATAATAAAATCTATATATAAATAAAATCCTTGGTATCACTGTATATTTAATTCATGTATTATAGTTATTCAGGGACTTTTCCCCATCTATAAAATCTTACACATAAAGATTTGTCATTGAAAACTTTATGATATTTAGATTTGTAGTTAGAAGTATAAAACTAAATTACAATTTTTCCTAAATTGAATATGCCACTATCTTATACATCTTAGCCTTTCTGACCTGGCCTTGCATGATGCTTCTTGACTTCCTGTCCTGCTGTCATTTTCTTTCATATTGGTCTAGCACTTTCACCGGAATCAATAAGGTTACTCACATGCAAGTGTTGAATAAATAATTGATTAAGGAGGTACTACACTTGGTGCATCTTTTTCCTAGCAAAGGTAGCCCAGATAACTGTTTTTTGAAAACTTCTGTTATTTCCTTTTACTAATTACCTCTTATTTCTTCCACTGAACAAGCCGAGCATTGTATCTACCTGATAGCCTGACAGATTTGAGCTGGAATATTCATAAAGTGGTGATACTACTCAGTGTGTGCAACAGAAATGGGCAATCTGCAATTGTGTATTTCCAATCAAATGGCTTTCTGGTATTTCTGTCTGTTTTCCTTCTAAAATTTTAACCTGCTCAGTTTCAAAAACTGCAATCTAGAATGACAAAGCATGCTTGGATATCAGTCACCAGCCCTGACTGCTGTGCTCATCGGATCCTAAATGAAATATTTACATAATTTGGTGCTCTAGGAAAGCCAGATGAGAAATGACAGATAAAGTGGTATCTATCGACAGGAATAATCCCACTGAAGTTAGCCTGACTACTTGACTGGGCTTTGTGTATTTATGCTTATAGATAGAATTGCAGTAAAAATAGAAACATTTCTTGACAGCTGTTGTGTGTTGTGATATCTGAAATTGAAACAGGCACTTCTAAGTTTTCTGCACATCTCCTCAACACAAAAGTTTTATTCCAGCTCCTACTATGTTATGTTAGTAGTCAAACTATAGCAAACTTTCCATAATGGGAATGCAGTTACACTGAAGGCTGATGTACGATTTCTATAGAAGATAGAAAATAAGATATCCCAGGCAAATAGACACCTGATGACTGTGCCCATGGCAGTCACTATACCAACCAGTGCGATTAACCTTTTTATCTTCAATTACATTCCAAAGTGATGCTTGTTTTTTTTTTTCCAGTAAAACAGTGTGCAAATACAGCCTTGTTCAATGTTTTCCACAGCTACACTCATGTGCTGTTTTGCTTTATGAAATGCTTTCTATTTTTGTGGTTCACTGGCAAGAGAGATGAAGCAATTACGAAGGAGTTTGCCCACTGTTTTTTCTCTAGTGTGAGCTGTAGTCAGTTCTGTTAGTCCACTTCTTTCACATACTGATTGTCAAAAAAAGTAAGAAAAAAGGTTCAAATATCTTTACCAGAAAAATGCTGATACTTCTGAAGTTGCAACATGCATTTCACATCATCCTGTATGTTGCCACATTTGTTTTGAAGTAATGTTTTGTTACTGCTATTGCATGATTAAATATTGAGAGTATTGCTTTTCCAGTTGTTCTAGTGCAGTATTTAATGAGTGCAATTAAATGGAAAAATTGCCTTTTTTTAGCTGATGATAGTCTATTAATGTCTCTGTCTGTTCAGAAAGGAAAAGAAGTGAATTATTAGAATGACAAATGAGTCAAAGTTACCACGGTGATGGAGAGGTGCGATTCCCCTCCACATAATCTTCAATTAGTGATCTTTGTAAGAGGATGTTTTTCAAAAGGGTAATAGAGAAGTAATGAGATCAGAAGGAGGTCAAACCCAGCCTTCTTCGTTTGGCAGTTTGATTAATTTATTTCTCCTTCTTGCAGATTGCTGTAAGGGGCTTTTGTCACCCAGTGTTTTCCATGGGACTTTAGTTGAAGTGACTGCTTATATTAGCCTTTTGTGTATCCAAGAATGTTCATCCATTTGGAACTGAAGGGTTTTGAATGTTTCAAATTTGATCTTTACTACAAGCACTCATTGATAGTTCTGAAAAGGAATTTTTTTTTTTTGAAGAAACAATCCTTGACATTTCTGTGTGTATTGTTTTAAAGAACTAAATGACTGGCCCTAGTACTTGGATGCAATGCAGCTTACATCTTTTTGAGATGCATTATATTTAAGTCAAAGGAGAGGGAAGGAAGAATGACCCGAGAATATGAAGTTGTAGTGAAGGTTCTTTTCCCACAATATCTTCTGGAAAAGTCCCACAATGTCTTCATGTATGTGACATATGGACCATTTATGCATACTTCAGGCATTCTTTCCTGGCCTTTTCTATCTCATACCACTTGTGCGGCTTCAAGAAGTCATGAGCTGTTTCATAATGGCGGTCGTAAACCTAAGTGGCTGTAGATTCATGCAAGCTCCATGCAGCTTGTAAGGTCTGCCAGGACTCTATGATGAGTGTAGTGTTACATCCATGTTTAGTTTGTCCTCAGTAGTGATTTACTTTTTTAAAAATACTCAAAATAGCTTTTCTACAACACTGAAATGCCAGTAACATTTTCTCAGCATTTTCCTGAGATTTAACTTATTTGTGTGCTGATCAGTTCTATTCTGCTAATAGTTGAATATATTACTATGGCTTCAATTTAGATATAAATTCAATTATTCTTTGTAAAACAATGTGTCATTAGAGGAGCATTACATGTTAATTTAATATGACATGCTGTCGCTTGCACGTGTTACAGCAACGTTGCATGAACTTCAAGACTTAACTATGTCTGGTTATCTCAGTTTATGCTTAAGATACTCATGCAAATTTTTTTTTTTTGCTTTGATGAGGGTAACATTGTCTGTGAGTTTCTTAATTTCTCATGCAGTGGTTGCAGCAGTTATTTATTCTGATGTTCAGAAGTATCTCTAAAATGTTTCACCAATAAAAAGAGGTGCTTTGGTTCAGATAAGTCATGAGATTATTTTATTGTACTGATCACATAACCTTTTTTTTTACTGAAGGGCTATGCAGGCTTCTCAGCTACAAATTGAATAGACTAGCTCTTCAAATCAGGAGAATGAAAGAATATTTGGGTAGCAAGATATAGCACATGACCTGAGGTATTGGCCTAAGTTCATGACAGGCACAAACCCTTTATGTTATGTCAGCAATGAATGTGTCTCATTTTCTATGCTCCATTAGGTATGTCACATACCTCTCTGTGGCTACTAAACGCCATTGCATCCCAAGCAGTTGGAGGTATGTCATTTTAAGAGGGAGAGTCGACAGCTGCTTAGCACAAGGAATGGGCATACATGTAGTTGTGTTTCCAGCTTTGCCATGGAAACATTACAGGACTTCACCTGGGGATGTCATCTCTTCCTGCCTTTGTTTTCCCATTTGTTAAATGGAGATCACTGGCCTTGTTAAAGAATGTTATTATTACAGTAATTTAATTTTTGTAAGAGGAATGTATAAGCACTACATCCTCCTATCTGTGAATGATATATCTCATTGTATGTGAACAGTTGTCAAACTATGAGGGTTTGTGGTTAATAAGGGATAAAACAATTCTTGAAGGCTCCCCCTCCAAACTATGCATACACTGAAAACAAAACCGTCCTTTCTCTTTTTTTTCTTTCATGCCCTTTTTTTGCAAAATTTTCTTCCTTTTTCTTCAAGTGAGTTGCAATTTCAGTAGTTTAGTAGTTGCTGCTATCAAAATAGGCAGTAAATTAAGAAAGTTCTTGGGCAAATCATGAACAAATTTAAGTCATTATTAATGAAATTACCTGGGATATGGTGGCTGGCAGAAGGTGGGAAAAGCAGAGTGTTTCTTGGGTAGACACAGGACCTTCTTGGCTAGCACAGCACCAGGAGCCTCGGGTAATTCCACATGGAGTTTGTCCTGCTTTCTGTCACAGCAGGAATGTATTTCTCTATCAGAATTCATCTGGGGCTGCTAAGCCTTTTGCAATGGAGTTTACCCCAAGTAGTGAAACAGACCACGAGTTTCTGTGAAAAGCAGAGTTTTGTCTATTCTGTCAAATATTTGTGGTATACGAGAGCTGCTTGTGTAAGCATTCAGTGCAGGAGGTCATGTATACTAAAGTAAACGATATAATACATGGTAGACTTATCTCTATGAAGAAGTATTGCTGTCTGTTGTGGGTTTTTGTGTAATTAGGCCATGACTTAGTAAAGTTTCTATATTGGTGGACTGTAAAATTGTATGAGTAGACAATGCGAGTTTGACTTTATTTAAACCTGTTCATTTGCTTTGTCTACATATCTGAAAATTAGAGGTTAGGAAATGTTTATCTATCAGATATTTTCATCTGGGCACTGGTACGTTTTCAATGAATAATTTCAATGTATTACGATTATGATTTTTTTCCAGTGTGCTTGTAGGTATTAAAAACAAATGTGACTTCTCTAGAAAGCGTAGGCCGAGACTTATTTATGAGGTATAGGATGAAATATGAAGTTTATCTATATTGTATATACACAGTGCAGTTATTCCAGATAAAAAGACTAATACCAAAAGGATCTTGTGATTGCAACATTTATAATCACATGGTACGTAGATACAAGAAAAATCTGTGACTTTCTCATTTTCTTAGGTGCTGTCCATCTGGGGAGAATTTACACATACAGACACATATATATATGTGTATATATAAACATGTTTCCCACTTATCAAGCTTCTCCCAGAACAGAAAAAGCAAAATTAGATTTTTGTAAGCTGGAGTGATGTGCATGTTCTTATTTGCAATGTATGGTAAAGTAATCTTTCAATTTTATTTTTTAACAGTATTCTATAATATAAATAATCTAGTCTTTTCTTCTGCAGACTGTTTAATTCAGACAGGTTGAAGTTGCCTCCAAAGATTGGCGTAAAATTGAGGAAATCATTCATGTAGTAAATAAGATAATTTGCTTCCACCCAAAAAGATTAAAATATAGATTTTTTTTTATTTTATTTTTTCCCCATATGATTTAACACATACAGTACCTGCGTCTCTATGATTCTGAATACATTTTGGAATTAAGTGCCTTTACATGGATTTCTGTTCTTCATTTTCTGCACTGCACTTTTAACTTGAATTTTCTGAATTTCAATTAGTATAGTCAATAAAGGTTTTTCTGTATTTCCAAGGCATTAATAAGTGTTTATATAATTTCAGAATTTGATAGGAAACTGATACTCCTTATGAAAGCACAGCTAGTAAAAATAAATTACAAGTCCTCTCAGTTTGAGTACTACTGTATACAAGAAGTAGGGAAAGATGTGTTTTGGCTCTTGTTTTCTGTGCCATATTTACTTCAAGAATTTTTATGCTGCTCATTATGGGGTCTTTATAAAATCTGTTATTATCCTTTTTGTTCTTCCACTAGTGTTACAGAATATCAGCCTTACTGCTTATAGTTAAAATAGTAGTTATTAAATATGTTTATGAGAAAATTCTGCTTGATGGAGGTGGAACAAATGTTAAACAAGAGGGTTTTTTAATTTATTTTTTAGTTTAGGTTTTAGGTTTTTTTTTTTTTTCTCTTTTGGCCTGAGGTGGTCTCTGCAGATATATGGTCTTGGAATACTGCATGGAAAGTGATCTGTCAGGATTATCTCTCTTAAGCTCTGCCTATGAAGGGAAGACGTACCAAGGACCTGTAAACTGCCTGATAGCATGTGAACTCTTTCACTTTTATTCCATTGCACGACTGCCTTTTCTCAAACCTTGGATACATAAACACACTGGCCTATTGCAAATAAAGCAGTCCCAGACCTAATGGTGCACAGTCTGCTGACTGAACATAGGTGGCGTGTGCCATGCTGCTCATGTGCTGTACTGCCTGAGAGCCATAGTCAGAAGTGTTTTACTGGGAAAAGGTGACTTTTGTTCTTGTTGTTCTTATTGTGAACTGACAGAAAAACAGACAGGGGTAAAATATAAATTTTAAGTAAGGGATGAAGCAAACCCTTAATACTTAAGCTTGCAATGGGAAACTGCTTATCCTCACCCTAACAGGGCACATGTGATTAGTTATGCAGTCTTCTGATACTTGTTTATGTTCTCTTATGTGATAGTGGTAGTTTTGGGGTTTACTTAGAAAAAGAAAAAAAAAAATAAAGAAAAAAGCAGTTAGCTGCTGAAAATTTGGCTATTATAATGTGGTCTCTATGGGAGTTACCAGCTCTTCTGCAGTGGATGTCAGGCTGGTTTAGTGCCGTGGTGATGGAAGCAGGTTCTCCCATTATAGATGGCAGAGGTCCTAGTAAAGCCACCAAAATTAAGGTTGAAAACTCTTCTGAGGTGAGCATTCATGTTACTAACTTTGTTGAGGCCAGAAAGAATGGCAAGAAACTGTTGCTATTCAGGCATGAATGTTTATTGCTCTACTGAAGGTGCGGTTCACCTCTGTCCACTTTGACGGTCAGAATAGGTTCAGTGTACGTATACTGCAATTTTAAACACTTCTCAGATTGTGTTAAAGTTTAGAGAACTCTGTATTGATGGCTTGGCCTCGCAAACGAAGATTTGGGAAGGGCTTTACCCATGCTTACTACAAGTGGAATGAGGACTAAAAGGGCAATACAGGATAGGCTAATCCGGCTGGAAAAAAGGCTGCTTGGTCATTCAGGATGTTGCCGAACAAGACTGTCATCTCCTGGGTCAATCTCGATTCACCAATGCCCTGAACCGCCTGCATGCAGGGCTGGATCTTCAGCTTCCAGTGCACCTTATCACCTTCCTTTTTGTCCCTCACCTGTCACTACAGGGCTTTGCAAGTGTGGGTAAATCCTTCGGACCTGCTCAGTGGATTTTTTAAGTGAGGCACAGCGTGCGCAGAACTGGTCCCACCATTTACACCTGAGATTTGTCTGCCAGGGCCTAGTGAACTTAGATGGTGACAGCAAAGTCCTCAGGTCGTAGGTTTGGTTAGAGTATCCTTCTCTTAGATGGATGGCCTTACAAGGCTAGACGAGCTCCATCACTGAGCAGGATTACTATTGCAACAACACATCATCAGTAGGGTAAAACTAACCTCTCTCACGACGGTTTCTGTATTACATCTCAGAAATCATTCTGGACTGCCTTAATCATCAAAAATAAAGAAAAGTTTATTTTCTTCATATCCTGATGACAAAATAATGTGTTGGCTAAACTTGCCGTGTGAGCTTGTCTCCCTCATAATGCAATGTTAAGTGTATAATGGCTTCTTATCTGTTCTTGTGCAGAATCTATTCTGGATTATTGGTCTTTATATAACAAAAGTTGTTTGCTTTTAAGGTTTTCTCTGTTGTTGTTGTAGTTGATAGCCAGCTAACATGAACTTCTAGGGATTTCTCTGTTCCTGCATATTCAGGTCATTCTATTTTTATAAGATGCAGAAATTTTTGTACACAAAACCTATTTGTCCCCACTGTCTGTCCACACATTTGTCTGTAGATATAATTTTCTGAATGCTTTTAAGCCTCAAGCATTGGCACTTGTATGCTTGAAATTTGTGTGAGCAGAAAATTTCACTGGAGAAGGGAAAACCATGGTGAAAAAACACACTCAGTACAGCTGAAGTTAAAATATCTTCTCAAAAATTTCATGTTACAAATATTAAATGAGTTTTTAAATACATGCATAACCACTGATGAACTTTTTCTAAGACTCCGTGAAGACAGGGTGACAGTTAGATTGCAATCTTGGTTTCTCTTCCCCCTCTCCATGTATTTAGAGTGATTCATGCTGTTCTGGCAAATCTACTTACCCAGATTTGCAAAATAAATATTCCCAAACCTTCTATCTGAAATCATATCTCAGCTTTTAATTATTTAGTTAGTTGACAGTAGATTGTCTTAAAATTTTATCAAACACTAAGCACCCTCCTTCCTTACTGTATATTACGTTGGCTGTTTTGAGTGACAAAACCACTTAGAGACAGTGACTGTTACCATATCATGGTTTGAAAGGTAAAACAGAACATTATCATCTTTTTAATAGGAACACTATGTGATTCATAGGTGGTGAATATTTCATGCACTTTGCATTTGCCTTTGTGCAGGAAGGTAAATGGAAAGTAAATCCATGTGTACTTTAGACAGTAAAAAGGCATTACTATGTTACATCATATAAACATGTAGATTTGATTCTCTCTTTACTCATGCTGTAAAAAGAAAGTTTTAAAGTGTTTAGCCATACCTGGAAATGTAAATGCACCAGCCTAATGTAATGCTGAAGAAAAATTAAGACAAATGATACTGCATCCTTGCCACAAACTGCAGCTTGTACAAAATTCACTTTAGTTATTATACTGTGAATACGTGTGCTAAACCTCCTCTGTGTATGCACAATTTATGTTGAATGCAACATGAATCATTTTAATAGACCAAGCAAAAAGTCCCCAAAGTCAATTTTCAAATTATGAACCTTGGAACAGAATATAGCAACAATGAACAGCAAATAGTTCAGATTTTATTCTGAACTACAGATGAACCATTAAAGGTACAGTATACTCATTCAGAAAAAAACATTTCCTCCTTATCACCACAATGTTTAAAATGCATAACAAGAATATTTCTTAAAGGTCAGTTCTGAATTTTCTTTTTTCTATTCCTTACTAAGAGGGACATTGATCAAGTTGATGCCATGGAGATTTAAACACCTATTGTGAGGCCTGGGTGACTGTAGTTAGGTTCTGTCTCCGATCTGCCATGTAACCTTGAGAAAGTGTGTTATAATTCTGAATTTAATGCTTTGAAATTCAGGATTCTGACCAGAGTTACTGCTTAATGAGCGGCTTGGCTGCAGATGGGTCATTTCAGCCCTTTTTCTGCCTGATTGCAGCTGCTCAGTGTTACCAAGGCGCAGCAAAGATGCACAGGTCTTTTGCAGGTAGGTAAGCAAATATAATTAAACAGATAAGAAGAAAGAGTACTTGAGCATTGCCTAAAACCTGGATTTGATAGGTCAGGCTGTCTGTCAGTCTGGACAGAGGTGGCAGTTTCTGCAGCCCACAGAATGCATGTCAGGCTGGCACACAGAGTAGTAAGTTTTTATGCCCTTTGTGAGTTCAGTAGAATTCACATGCTCATGATAAAATGCTACAGCAAGAGGCTGTCCTCAGTGCTTAGGACTAGTTCAGTTTAGAATACTGGGACCTAAATTTTGCATTACTGCTTCATCAGGCACTGCATTTCAGAACGTGGATCCTCAAAATTCTTTCTTTAACTTCTGGAAGAACCTAAAATTCTGAAGCACATGAAATTTTGCAAATAAATGTCCATGGTAAGTTACATCCTTGATTCTGCCTGTTGTTAGAATTCAATTAGTCCTAATATTTCTAGATACATAAAGCTTACTGAGCTGCATGTTAGGTGTGTTTTGTTTATCTGAGCCCTGGTTGATGAATGCTCTTAGATACCGTCTACTGAATTGAGATACTCTGGGAGATAATGTGGTTGTACCTCCTCTTGGTTTGAATCATAATGCTTAATGGGAGATCTGTATCCCTCTTTTTTTGTGCTTGAAAGAAGTTAGTATCTTCAGTTTGAGGTGAATGTTCAGAGCAGAAGGTGACTGTGTCTGAAGTAACCTTCTTTATTCCTTTGCCTAAAAAGACTAAGTAGTCACTCACCTGGAGACAGAAAAGATTGTGCTGTTCATTTGGGATGTTCTAGGCTTTACTAAAACAAGAAGTGTATGAGCACAGCTGAAGTAGGTTAGTTACCACGCAGGGATTTGGAAAGGAAATCTTTATTGTGTCTTCCTTCATTTGCCTGAGTGAGAGTGTACAAGCACTGGTCATAGTTTGACGCTGCACCTTTGATGAGAGCCATGGGTACAAGCTAAACGCTCTGACCGAGGTCATCAACAGCCCAAGATATTTAAGTTAATTTTGCATGGGCGAGATAGCTAAAAGGCTATGTGGAAGAAGTGTGCTCAGAAGTGTGTTTGGCATCTGATGGACTAAGTATGGCACCTAACATGCCTGTGTTCTCTGACCTGTCTATTCTGTCAAGTTTAAGGGTGTTTGCCCCATTTGTAGCTCCGTATCATTACTCTTTTCAGATATAGTGAGGTACCCTGTCCAGAGGACAGGCAGTGAAAGTATGTAATTAGTGTGTTTTACTAGACTGCACAGAAGAGTCAGCCAGGTGTGGAGTAGATTGGATGGTATTTATGAATGAATGTCATTATTTTGACAGGATGATAAATTAACGTTTCTAGCTTTGGAGCCCAAATTAACATGTTTTCATGTGGTCTGGTCAGCACGGGGACCTGCAACTTGTGGCACCTTCAGAACAACATCGTAGCTTGGAAACAAACATCAGCAAACTGAAATGGAAAAATGGTCTGCTGAAAGGGATTCAGTTCAGGCCTTTGATTTGGCTCTCATCCTTCTGCCGCTCTTGATACAATATTTAAATCTTAAAGATATTTACCTACTGAAATCAAGTAATTTAACTTTTTAACTGCACAGAGAAGATTTTTAAAGGGAAAATTAAATACTCAGTGTGCTTTACTGTCAATTGTAATGGGAACCGAGTATGCTAATAAACCTTTCAAAAGTGTACAGGGCTCAGATATGCCACGGTGTTTACCTTTAAAAACACAAATAGGTTCTTGCTTAAACTTGCTAAATTACTGGATCGAGCTCAGGAAATTATGAGCCATATTTGTAATGGTACTGTGTGCTTTTACAGTCTGGCAGTTACTTGGTGTAACTCTATTTTTAGGTATATAATCATCCTGTTCTTCAGGAGCAAAGAAAGAAAGTTAAAATTTAACACCTTTAGGAAATTATTGTACAGCTCTTTATGGAGTTCTCAGAAGAGAAGTCCAGCACCATAGCATGAAGCATCTGAAAAACTAAATTGAAACCAAATGCTTACAAGTGCTGAAAGGCATCTAAATAGTTGGCTGACATATGTCATTGCCTCATCTACTTTATTGATGACATTTTTCATTGCTGGATAATTTCATTTAGTAAATAATGCATGGATCTAGTTGATTACAGGGAGGCTGTTGATCTTTTTAAACACAATTCAGTACTTTTGGAGCCTTTTCATTTTCCTTCAACTTCTCTCTGTCCTCTTAAATTGCTTGAATAATCAAAGTCTTATAAACATAAACTTCTCTGCCTTATCATCTTGGCATAACCTTTCACACGGGAATTAGTGAGTCATGCCTCAAAGTGCTCTACCTTGTGCACTTGAGTGTTCTTCAACTGGTCAGATTTGCTGTTAAGTTTGGAGAACACAGAATGAAGTGAAAGAGAAAAAAAAAGACTCAAAAATTATGCCAATTGGTTTTGTGGGAGGGGAGAAAAGGGCTGCTTTCACTTCACTTTGTCAGCAGCATAGTTAAAAGTAGGAACTGGCAGCAGTCATGGGCTTTTCAAGTTACACCTATATGAGAAAAATAGTCTGGTAGAGAACACACAATGTTGCCATGGGGTGTTTGTGGATCAGTAGTAAAATCTAAATGGAAATTCATCTATTTTGGTAGGACTGGGTTCAAGTTGCTTCTATGTACTACTACATGATATTGACTTAAATTTATTGCTATGCAAATTATGGTATTTGTAAATTATCTGAAAACTTACTCTCTATTTTGGCTGTGCACTGTGTCACTGGCTCTGTTCTGATCTGCAGTTACTGTGACCCAAACGAACTATGTTACAGAGTGAGACAGCTGCTGTTGGGGATCTAACATCTGACTTGCATTTATTTCAAGGCTTTTAGTCAGGACTCTTTATAAAATAGATGTGATAAATTGTCTGTATTTGATACATAAATTTGGCCTCAACTTTACCAGATTTATTATTTTTTCATTTATTAGCCCCTGGGACAAGTTCAAGTGACTGAACAGCTCTAAGCAGTGAGTGAGAAGTGAGAAATATATTTCTTGAAAATTGATTATTTTCCTCCCTTGCTTTTGTCCTTTTCTGCATGTAATATTTTGCCATAGTTGAATCTGAGATCCAGAATGTTTTAATCTATAAGAAAAACCTTTTCTTTTTTTCTTTTTTTAAATTATCTACAAGACAATTCATTATGTCATGGTCTTGCAAGTCAGAACATTATTATCATAGTCACAACAGAATTTTATGCAGATGAAGAAGCAAAGTTCCCATCTACTGATCCAGAAATCTTCAACTAATTTTATGGTATCAAGGCAAAAAATACATTTTGATGAGTTTTGGGGTTCCAGTTTTGACTTCTCACCTAGCATTCATGTTATTAATTGTATGCCACTGATGCAGAGGTCTAACCGTGACCACTACAATACTGTATCATGCACTGTAGTAAGTTCTAAGAGACAGCTTGAGCATTGAAGAATGTGAAATTTATACTGGTAGAGTGGGAATATGGATCAGCAATCCATAGATTTTAGCCAATACCAAATCAGCAGTAAGATCAGAGAAGGTCATCTGTGTTTTTGTCCAGGCCGTGATCCACTGGATTATTCTACTACATTCTACATTGAGCCTACATGATGGCACAGATCATGATATAGAAAGCAACAGGAATAAAAATTGAAAATCTCTTCTTTTCTTTTTCTTCTAGATCATGAGATTTAAAACTTATGAAAATGATTTGTATGTATGGAAATGTGTTATTTATGTTCTATAATAGTTATTCCAGTGAATGGCACCCTCCCCTTTATTCCTCAACATCAGGCATTTTCTTCATTTTGTGATATATTATATGGCTTTTTGGTGTAACTACACTTTTGGATCTTATTGCACAGAATTTATGTGTTGCCTTATCGAAAATTTGTTTCATAATTCATTAATTATTTACTATTACTTGACCTTACCGTACATGAAAAAGCCTATCCCATAACTGTAATTTCAGTTCTCTCTAGTGTGAAATCAATCACATTCCACATCTTTTATATTATTTAAAATGTGAATGATGAAATTTTCTTGTGCATTTCTCCTGAGTTACTGAGAACTTTCAAACATTAGTGTGTGGGAAATATGCAGGCTGTCCCCTGCAGACCTGAGAGAACTGCTGATTGTATTGCAAACGCTGCAAAACCATCTGCAATGGATGGGCTGTCCCTTTTTTTGTGGGTGGAACTGGTGGCTGATGCTCAACAAAGGCAGTCTGGGGCTGTTAAAGACTAGGAATGTTTTGTAAGAGTATGCTTCATAAGAGTATTTTTTTTCTTTTTGCACAAGTAATAATATTCAGATTAGGACCCAGCTTTCAATTAGTACTTTCTCCCTATCTCTACAATCTGATGCCCAAAGAGTCGATGCTAATATATTTCAGAATGAGTTTGACCTGCTGATGGGAACCCCTTGGCAATTGGATAACTGGAGAGTTCATTTCTGATAGTCATGTGCCCTGTGCTGTGTAACTGAGTTGATGGGTATCATGTTTGTAGTTACAGTCCAGAAACAGCTGGTGAATGTTGTGGGAACTAGCCCAGTGCATGGAATAACATGATGAAAGTTGTTTGGTGATACTGAGCTACAGTTGCTGATTGCTTTGACAGTAATTTTTGAAAATACATGAGTAGATAAAAGGAGAAATCAGTCACAGACTTGAGGTTTGGAGAATGCTTTCTTTCTGAAAATCTGCAAGGAATGTATTGTCATAAACCAAACAGAGTTTTGAAATGATATTTTAAACAATAGAGATATAGTAGTGGAACAAATTACATTTGTACCTCAGCCTTCACAAGCACAGACAAGTAAGACTTTTGTCCTTGCTAAAAAAAATTACCTCTTATTATTCATTCCTTCTCTTTTTGCCTGCATGCATGTTCATTTTTTTTCCCTTTGCAAGACAGTTTGTCAACAAAGCATGCTTTTTGTCTATTATTCTTTCACTAGTTAAATGCCAGAAGCTGTATATTCTGAAACATGTCCAGATTGCCATATGCGTCTTATGCAGCGTCCTTACTACTTTAGAAACATATATAATCATCATATTAAGCAAAAGCTTTCATGTATACACTTTTGTAAAGATCAGATGTAATTGACAGTATTTAATTTTACTTCAATAACAAAAGTTTTTTAAATAAAGGTTTTTCCTATATAGTGTATAGTGTAGTTAAGAAAAATATTCTGAGTATATGTAATATTATATAAGGAAATAAAGTTAATTTTCTTGAAATATACAGTATAGTATATAGATGCAGTTTGGGAAAAAATAGTAGAATGAAAAGTATAATGCTATTTTCCTAAGCCACATTTGCTAAATGCAGACTTTTGCAAGGTCAGCAGTTATACTGGAGTTGAGTAGAAATGGCTTCAGTGGCTTTAACTTTACCAGTGCCCTTGATGAGGTGCAGAGTTGTCAGTATTCTCGTAAAATTCCTCAGTGATGGCTTCTTCTGTTCTCTTTATTTCCTTAAGTGAACATCTGTCTAATTGTTCACCTCCATTGCTTTAGTGCTTTCCTCATGCTTTCTCTGTTTCCAGACAATAAACTTTATTTTCTTCATAAGAATTCAGTCTACGCAAGGGTATTAGGCAGCTTGTTTGCACCTTTTAATTTCTGGAAGTTTTCCAGAAGGGCTTTTTGCTGTAGTTCCAATGGGTTCATCAGTGAATCATGTAACATAATGCAGCATTGTGTTTGGGTTTTTATCCGTTACCTTCTGTTTATAAACAGCTGCTTGGAAATTTTCGTTTTGATTCTTTTTTTAATATGTGTTACATTTTTGCATGTGGCATATGGGTAAGATATACTGTAGCTGCCATGTTTTCAGGTGTTCAGGTGGGTACAGCCAGTATTTACCTTAAAATTGGGGAAAAGCCTAAGCTACTGCTTAAAAAACGAAATTTTAAGGGAGACTATGTGCCAGTTATTTAGCTATGTAATAATAGCTGCTAAATTAAAACCAATTTAATAATTGAAAGACTACATTAAGATGTGTCATTAACACTTGTGGGTGCAGACCTGTGGAAGTCATCTTAAAAGACTTTCTGTCCACGAGAAAGAGTATTGCTCACAGTTAGGATGCTGCTTCTCTTCATGTTCAGTTCTTTGTGTTCGGTTTTGCTTCTTTTATAAAAGGGAAGGGCAGTGGTGATGTTTTTTTCTTCTCCCTCACTTCCCCGTCCCTCTCATCTATAAAGCATTTATATCAGTCTTGTACACCTATTCTTCAGGAAAATGTTTAAAGTTAAAAGCAGGTTGTTGTTATGCTTTTCTTGCTGCATTTCTTTCTGTAATGGCAGCACTTCCGTGTTTTGTATGTACAAGTGCTCATAAGAATGCGATTTTTAAGGCATACTCTCCATCCTTGTCACTATATTGTTCATTGGCAGGTTGTATTTAGGAAATAAGTGTTCTAGTGACTATAATCATAGGTGATTGTCAACTCTCTCACTATATTGCTGCATGAGACTATTATTTTCTGGAATGCTTTTGTTATCTAGAGTTAATAACTTTATCAGAAAATTCATCTGTATCTGTTAAATGAAAATTTCAGAGCTTTTAATTTTGATGGTGCTTGAAAACAAGGCACTTGATTTTGGACTTCATTCACATTTACTCTGAAGTAATTTTAAACTTTCTTAATTGTTAGAACAATGGGACATGGCCTCCTGACCCCTTCAGTCTCTGTCTGAATGCCATCAGCTTTATGCATCTGTAAAATACACGGCCTAGACTTTGATCAGAGATTTTTAGACAACCTTATGCTTTTAATGATGTGTTTGGTATTTTATCTTCTATATTGCTGACTACAAGTTGAGCAAAATGTTTCCTGAGATGGGCCATGTTTTCACAGAAATTTAATTCCAGTCTTTGTGTTTATTTTGTTCATATTTTGTCACACAATCTTTATTTCTTTAGGAAGAAAGTACAGAAAAGCTTCCGCCTTTTATGCTCACAAACCAGGTAGCACAGTAGCTGGTTTCCATATTCTAATAATGTTCAGATACACCTGATGTTTTTTTGTGCTTCCAGAAAGATAATATTTTTCTTCAAGTCTGTATTGTTTATGTTGAGCGTATATTAAGAACCTGATCCTGCCAACCCTTATTTGTGCAATAAATCTTTGCTAATGCGATTCAGTCCTTTTATTTCACTTTTTAAGATTGCGTACGTAACCATGTGGCCATTTTCAATGTATCTCTTAGCCCAGTTGTGGGAACAAAAGAATTTGTATATGGGTTTATTTCTTTTGAGGATAATGTTCCATCAGATATGTGTATTATACTGTTCAATGCTAGGAGATTGTCACTGTAAGCTGCCAGTTAAAAATCCTTAAATAGATAATTATTAAGTTCTTTAATTTCTTTGTTTTCTCATGTATTTGTTTGCATTGAAGCATCCTGATATTATTAACGATTAAATGAGTGATGACTTTTAGCTATATCAATATTTGTATTTTCCTAGGATTAAGAATGAGGGAATGAACTGTACCTTAAATTTACTAGTGAGCTTTGTCATAGTTCAAAATAGCTGCAATGCATTTTTAAACCTGCAGACGTCACTATTCTGCCAATTAATTGTGCTAAACTTAATGCTCATATAGCGCTCTGACCACATTTAAAATATATGTTGCTTCCATTTAGCAATTACAGCACTTTGTTTTTAATCTAAAACAATTTAATAAGATTTATTTTAATATTGTAACATCGTTTTCAACATCCGCTAAAGGAAATAGTATGCTTTCCTTTGAACTTGTATAAGCCATGTCCTAAGACTGTCTTTAATTATTAGTTATTGCTGTTTCGATACAGAGTTATGAACTATTTATTTTGTGTCATATAACATACCATTTTTAAGCAACATTTTTCAGTCTGCCCTCCAGGAGGGCAAGCTGCCCAGAACATCAGGGATCTCACAGTTATTACTTTGTGTCATATATAATCTTGTTTTTTCCTGCAACAAATAAATCTTTGGGCCTCCCTGCAAAAAACATTTGTGGTTACAGTATAATAAAAATAAACCGTTTGTCGTGACTGCAGCTGACATTTATCAGCCTATTTGTGGGTGCTCTTTCTCTCTCTGTATAATACGGAACATAATTTGTCACTTTGTAAATACATTCCAGCCTAAATCCCTGCCAGCATCTGTTAGTGTTTGAAGGATTAATGCACTGCACAGTGCATGTCTGCACTTTCAGGCAACAACATAGCTTATGATTATGGATCATGAGAGAACAGGGAAAAAGGGTTCATTTTGTATTTACTTAAACATTGTTGCCCTTTTGACCATCATGCTTTTCTCCTCTTGTTTGTCATCTGCAGTAGCGATGCTGGTTTTTCCTTTATGTGTAAAAACTCCTGCCTAAGTTTTATACATCAGCATATGCATAGCTGTACATAAAACATGCCTTTAATTTTATGGATAATTAACAATAGTATTCTGTTGCAGTAGGGATGTTACTGGTTTAGTCTGTTTAGAAAGACTGTTTTCCCTCTGCCATTTGCAACAAATCCATTACCCAGTTTGTCTCCTGTATTGCATATTCCTCAGCAACCCATAAACTAGGTTTATTTAATCCTAAAAAAAAACTTCAAATTGAGGAAGTTTTTAAAAGGAACCCAAGTCTGTAGCTTCTAAATTATCCTGATGCTGTTTGCCTTGTTGCTGTTTTTGAAAATGTATTCGGCTATCACTTCAAATCTTGCAGAATGAAAAGAATTGAAAGCATTTGAATAGGAGGCTCTCCATAGCTGAGAGTCTGTTACATGTTCCCAGGCTCCCTCTATTATTCTATAAACAAGAAGATATGTTTATTAGAATAGTAAACCACATACATGTAATATATTGCCTAGATTATTTGAGATTCCCCAAGATAAATTCAAATGAGCTTTACAGGAATGGGCGTTTGGAGGCGGAAAGAAGTGGTCTAAATCCGGGGAAAGAAAAATATCCAGCTAAAAGTAAGCTCCTAAGTAAATACCCACAGTTCATGTACATTAAGAGCTAAACAAATTCCTATTGCCAAAACCTACAGTAGATTTTTATTTTCTTTTTTAAAATGCATGTAATTTCTCGTTGCTGAAGCAGATGTGTACTGCCTGCAATGGAACCATGTGCATCCAGGAAACATCAGGGACATTTGGAACCTACAAATCGAAGTACGCTGAAATTCTAGTCTAGTAATTTTTGTGTGTGTGTTTTTGTTCTCTCTGGTTAAGGAATAAGTAATTTTAAAAATGCCCATAGGAGACTGAATTATTTTACTCTTTTTTTAAAGGATGATTTAAGATTACTATGCCATAGTTTACCTCTCTAAAGATACTAATTTCAGAAAGAAATGCAGATGTTTTTCCTTTTTTTTTTTTTCCCTTTATAAGTATGTTCAGAATATATAAAAGGACAAATTTACAGATATTGATCTGAGAGTTGACTAATGTAAAGATTGCAAAATAATAATATTGCTTATTGTAGTGCTACTTATTGCAGAAGATTTATAAAAAAGATACTAAAATATGAAAAATGAAGCAACAACAAAGAAATTAATAAGTGTATTCTGCATTTCATGTGTAGACATTTGCTGGTAGAAAGAGATACAGTTTTTAAATTATTAGGGAATTTAGAATGACTATTGCATGACCAAGAAAGCCTTTCACGTCCGAGTTAAACACATGAACTGTACCTAGAGACTACAGTCACGTTGTGTTTGTGATGTAAATTTTAAATTGCAGGTAAATTGAGTGTTTAGAAGAAAGGGAAATATAGCTGTTATATTTGTTTAAATGTGAAGACCAAATGCCAGGTTGGTGTATGGCATCCTCAGAAACTGTTCTCCTTCACATTGCAACATATATATTACTCTTTCACGTCTTTCATCTTCAGAAGTTCAGTGGCTCATTTGTGGCCTTTGTATTTAATCTCTCGGTAAAGGAGGATCCAGACTTTTCTGTTGCTTTTATAACCCAGTTGAGCTCAATAGTTAAATCTGCAATACAGGTGTTCATTTGAGACTGTCCTGTGTAGGGAACTGCCATTGTAGCTCCAAGACATTCATTTGCAGTACAATCCTACTACAGTTTGAGGGCTTCAGGTTTTTACTGCTCTAATTTGTAGATGATGCCCAGAAGATAAACACTGTTCTCTGTCAAGCAGTCATGTTCTGGAGAAAGGGTAGAGACAGGCGAATAATAATAATAGTAATAGTAATAATAATAATAGTAGTAGTAGTTGTTCTTGTATTTCATTCTTCATGATAAAATATAGGTCCAAGGATGATCAGTAATCCTAGCAGTTTGAGGATCATACTGACCCATTAGGTCTTTATATATGTGTTAATTCACTTGACTTGGATGAAGGCAACCCTTGCAGGATTTCCATTTTTGTAAAGAACATGAAGATGTAGTTACTTAAGCAGAAAGAGCCCCACTTTACAAAATCTGTTTTTGAGAGAGCTGACATGCAGCATGAAAGTATGTTTGACAGGATGGGCAAAATGACTAGAGGGAAGAATTTACACCTGTAATTACAGCCAGAATATAGGTAAAACAAATATGTTTGGGAAATAGTGAAACCAAGTATTAATAAATAAGTTGTATTTGTCATGAAAGAAAGAAAATGCTTTTAATCTCTGACTTTCATGAAGAATCATGATTAGTCCCAGCATTTTCCTTGTATATCACATATATGGGTTAATAAAATAATTAGTAGTTAGGAAATTGTTTTCATTGTGTACCTTCATTTGTATAAAGTTAGTGAAAATTTGAAAAATTGCTGATATTGGGGGATAGAAGGGAAATAAAACCTAGGAAAATGAATATAAAGATGTTTCACCATGGTGACTTTTAATGAACTTTATTAAGGTATATCACATGTAGTGGAAAGACATGTTACCGAA
This sequence comes from Pezoporus flaviventris, assembly GCF_033815535.1. Taxonomy (NCBI): domain Eukaryota; kingdom Metazoa; phylum Chordata; class Aves; order Psittaciformes; family Psittacidae; genus Pezoporus; species Pezoporus flaviventris. The sequence goes on along the minus strand of NW_026892630.1, from coordinate 3,522,494 downwards.
GCATCTAGCATACATGTTGTATTACTCTTAAAGCACTTCCATAAGAAGTAGCTGCATGGCATTCGAAGCACACAAGAAGATGAAGCTGGTGTTACATAAATACAGTTTTGCATGAAGTACCAAATGTTGCCTACATTAGTTACAATAATACTTACAATCCTAATCCTGAGTGAAAGCCTTTTTCCCTATTATGTACCTCCATAAATAGTGCATGGCACTGGCTATTGACTGCCATAAGCCATGTGTCAAATTGTCAGATGTGCTTCTAAAACATCCTCTACTTTGTCCTCAACATGGAAATATGGGTTTATTTGGGCATTGCTTATTATATGCTGAGTTTTGGTTATTTACTTTATCTATTTTAAGACTTTTCAACAGCTCTGATGTCAAGTTATTTTTTTCCTGAAGGTTTTCTGTTTCTCACACTGCATTCCAAGGTGTTGTCATCAGGATTTTTCTTAATGAAATTAAACTGCTTTTTACCATTTTGTTATACTTTCAGTCCCTCAAAGACAGATGCTTTTATTGTTGTGCTATGTATTGAGTTTTGAGTTAAGGACTTCTAAATATCAAAGATTTATACACGGTATTTTTTGAGAGTAAAATTACACAGTAAATTATGTACCGTCCACTATGTTACATTCTAAGTAGGCCCTTACAAAATGACTTGTGCTTACATAAGATACAGGGGCTACAGCATATTTATTAAGACTCTTCAACTCTGTATGAAACTGGAGCAGTCAGAAGTAATGGTGTCTGCTGAAAGATTCTTTATCATATGAATTTACTTTTAGTCATCTATTATTTATTTCAGCTATTTTATATGCCATTATAATAAATATTATGACAGAGAAAGCTTTTATGCTTCAACTTATTGTACTGCTCTTCACTTCCTTGCAATCCTTCAGGAAAATGTAACTATGCTTTACCTATATTTAACGTAAATCATCACTTACATTTGAATGAAAAATTCACTATGAAAAAAGGCTCCTTCTTCAGTACCAAGACACAAATGCACAATCATGTTTACTGCCAAACTACTCTACCATACAGTGTTCATTTTTAAACAGTTTTAAAGCTGTAAAGTGAATACATTGCATATAGTGAAATTGCTTGCTTTTTGGATGTTTTCACTTCCTTGTTAGTTTCTGGCCCAATAAGCATTTTTCTAGCATGAGTGCAAAATATAACCAATTGAACTTAAGCACTTTTAATATTCTTTTTTCTCCAATAGGGAGCTGTTTACATACAAAACCGAACAAACTCTTTTCTGCTGTTATTTAGAGTAATGAAAGTTACCTGGAAATATTGATAAAATGCTTTTAGAAATGGGCATAAAATCATGAAATACAAGATGAAGTTTTTTCTTTGCACTTTGCAAAATGTTATTGTGTTGTGTTTAAAAGAGGACTTGTTAGGAACCAGAGGATAATCTGCCTTTGGCTGTTTCTTCAAAGACAGGATGTTGGTGCCTAGACATTGTGAGCCTCGAACTGCTCTTTGGGCTTCATGAAACACAAATACTCCCCAACACAAAAGCACAGTTTCAGGTGGTTCTAGCTGACCTTGTTTCCACACAGTTCAGTAGACAGCAGAAGCGTATCTGCCCTTGTGTCTATTGTCCTTTTGGCCAGTTTACGAAGCTGGCCTAAGTCTTGTTCTGGAAGTGGTTTAGGGTACGTTGGGACTTCTGGCCTGGGAATCTGCAGCGAGGGCACCAGCTCATGTTGCACAGGTTCTCAACTGTGCCACATAGTAGTGATCCTGAGATTTAGAAGTGAGCTCTTTAAATTCCTCTACACTCATTATGTTCCTTAGTTTTCCCTTAAATTATGTTATTTAAAATAAAGTAATAAAGGAACCATTAATGTCTTTTGTTGATTTAATTTTAAAAATTCTGGAGCTTTCTGCCTTAGCGTGTTGATCTTATGATGTCAGTTTTAAGACTGTGTTCTGTATTTGGGAAAGTGGCAAGTCGCATTTAAGATTTCACAACATAAAATGAGGCATAATTCAGTACTGAAAATATGTGAAGTGAAATAGCGAGAGACATCAGAATAATACTATTATGACGCATTAGATTAGGATTTGCAGCATACCATTAACTATCCGTTCTGACTGTGGATTATAATTACAGTTGCAGTGCCTTTTAGCAAAAATGGTTTTGAACTTTTTTTTTTTATTTTAAAATATTTTATTTTTCTATAAATAGCACAATATGTGATACTTGCTATATAGGCTTATAGGAAAAGATGCAAAACGCAAGAAAGGTGATACTGAGCTACTGTAAGAAAATAAACAAAAAGGCATCTGCTTGCCATTGGTTGGAGCTATTCTTACAGTAAGAATTATTAAGAACATACCCTTCAAATATATTGCTTATTTCATAGCTTTTTTAAAAGAAGTTGTGACATTGAAGTATGAGTAGGAAAATTTGGAATGAAATTTTGGAATGAAAATGGTGTGATATTAAAGGCCTAGCATTTCACTTTCTCAAACTATAGTAAGAATTGATGGTCTACAGAACACCTCTTTGGAGTGAGGAGTGCTTGAATATCAGTTGAAAAGGGAGAATCTGAAACAGATCTGCTGGCTACTATTTGGAGAAAATGAGTTTGGTTTCTTGCATGCCTTCATGAAGCAGGAAAACAAAGCTAATGGCTGTCTCTGTGCTCAGTATGGACCTTGTGTATATCGGTGAGAAACGCAGGCTGATGCCGTCAGGTTTTTATAAAGGAAAGTCAGGGAGAAAGTTAAAAAAAAATAAATTGTTTTGCCATTTGCTGACCTTTTCCATGGAAAAAATTACTAAACCCATACTTCTTTTTCCTTCTTAATTTTTCCTTTTTCAGATCATTTTAAATACATTTTCCTGAATTTCCTAATGAATGTTTTCTTTGTCTTTTTCTGTGTATGTGTATCAAAACTAAAAGGTGAAGTGGTGTTACATTGTTTAAAATAAATTATCTTACTGTCTGAAGAAAATGTAGTACGAATAGAAAGATGGTCTCATTTCATTGGCGAAACTGGTACAGAAGAAACATGATTATAGTTTGCATTTGCTGTCTAACAGTCAACCATTTATCATTTTCAAGAATATGATTTCTAGACTTATGGTTTTTACTTTTTCAATATTTTAATCCACAAATCTAAGGCCAATCTTAGTCTTTTTAATTTCTATTTCTGAAGGTATTTTGCAGGCCTCACTCTTTTTCCCTTTTGGACTTGAAATACACAGGTACCTCTCTTCTGTTCTTGGACTCAGTAGCAGAAGCCTAACACATGACACCAAGAGGAGAAGCATCAATGAGTAATACTGTGTGGGCTTCAGTCTGTGTCCCCAAGAGGACAGTAGCTACCAGCGTGCGGTATAGTCTGTCAAACTACTTGATTATTATTTTTTTTGACCCTCTTGTGTGCCTGTATTTGTAGCCTTCTTGTTTTTTTACCCTTGAGAGAGCTAAGAGAATGTTTCAACTGAGGAAAGCAGAAGCAGTGTAAACCCAGCTACGCACACTGCTTCTCTATTAAGTAAACAGCTTTGAACCGGAAAGTTGTTATGGAGGTCTGTTGCATAATGCAAGGCAGCATCATCTTTCTCAAGTCTCTGACCATCAAACAGAAGAAAATATTTACCCAGTGGGGCAAAATGAATTCCAGGATGATGTGCATCTTGTGACAGTAAAAAAACTCCTCATAACCAAGTTAAGTTTGGTTTAGAGTTTTCAGACTCCATCAATGGATACTTCCTATGGAAACTGAACCTGTTGAAATTTTAGTTGTGTTTATTTTGTTGTGCTGATAAGTCTGGCTGGAGTGGAACAAAAAGATTTTGAGTGACATTCTGTTTAAACCCAACCTGTAAGGTAATTGTGGCGGGCAGAATGGATGCTAGCAAAACAGAAAACAGATGTAGGGAGAAGAGTAACAGATGTAGGGAGAAAAGTACCAGATGTAATGAAACACAGAGATCAGATGAATTGCTTGAGCTTGGGAGACAATGGGAGCACTCTTCTTGGTTTCTTTTTGTGCTGGGACGTGTGCTGCTTCCTTCTTGTTCCTTCAGAAACAGGCATTGTATAACGTTGTAATCACAATAGATCCCCGTTTACATCGTGATGCTAACAAAGTTCCTATTGCCTCTCCATTCAAATGCTGCCTTTGACTGCATAGTACCACTGTATCTGCTTTCTCTTATTCTTCCTCTTTCTTTGAGCAGTGCCAATGTCCAGTCTGGTCCATGACCACTATACATAGGTGTAGGTGGCATGTTGGGATTACATGAAGTGTCCCTTTAATTTCATTTTTTTTTACTGAATAAGCTAAGCAGAGGGCTTAGCAGAGGGCTGAATGTTGGCATGTTTAGGTTTTGGGAGAGTACAGGGCTTTTGCCAGCTTTCCTTTATGTACCAGAGTGTGTATGCGGTGATGGGCAGTAGTAAGTCTAAAAGTGAAGGTGAGCACAAATAACAGAAGTTCATAATTCCTTAGGGGATCTATGTGACTTATATGTCATGAGAGTTGGTATTTTTGCAGAGGATCATAGATGTCTTAAAATACAGTGTCTGTGGAAGAACTAGACAGTTGTTGGATGTGGTGGTGCAGGCGCACAGCTGCAGTCGAAAGCTCCTTCATAACTATGGCTTAGAACAACTACAGCCTGCTGGGTTCTGTGGTGACTTGCTTTCACTTCAGTGCTTGCAATGAAAATAGACTTGGTTTGTTTAGTTCCAAGATTTGAAGTGTGTTTCAAAAGGTCTGAGAAAGCTGAAAGCTGAAAATTTTGAGTTGTTTTGGTGGTGCCCAAGGTCATTGTGTGGGATTGCATGTCCTCTGCTAGGGGAAAAGTTTGTTTTAAGTGCATATACAATTTCTTTAGAAGATACACACTCATAAACTCTTATTCTGTGAAAAAACATTGTCTGATCACTTGTTTTCTACACTCATTTTATACCTTTATGTCACCTGCTGTGAACAATAGATTGTTTTGAAATACTGTGTGCGAGTTTGAATTTAACTGTTTTTTATAGAGTAGTTGCTGAGTATTTTTCTTTTGGTATGCTGTGTAAAGAATGCCATGCATTAAGAATAATGCTTCCTGTACTTTATATTTCATGAGTTACATAAGTTTCACCAGCAAAATGGAAGCTAAAAGATACCATATTAACCTTAACACTACTTTGTGTTGATTCATTTTATTATATAAAGCTGTGTGTTGCACAGCATATGTTTTTAGCAGAACCACAAAATTGCAATGCTACTTTTGGCACTAAATGTTGCGCTCGTCCATTCGTTTTGATGATTTGTATTCACTTTGGGGTTATAATGTTAAACAAGGGAATCGGGTAAGTTTCATAACACATTTACTGTAACATGATACTGTGAACTAAACTTGCTCTTATTTATCTTTTTTTATATTTTCTCTTGTTCCAGCATAAAGCCAAGGTAGAAGCAATGACCTTAGACCTTGCTTCTCTTCAGAGTGTGCAGCACTTTGCTGAAGCATTCAAATCCAAGAATGTGTAAGTACTCAGAAAATTACACATAAGAGTTTCTTGTTATTTTAATATCTCTATCAGCTGAGCACAGTTGTCAGAATTCGCCATGGCTGGACTGATTTAGTGGATAATCTTTTCACAGGATTTTTCTTTAATGGAAATTAAAGATCACTTGTTTTCATCCTAAAAAAAAAAAATAATTATGGATCACTTATTATTCCATGTAGCCCTAGGATTAAAGGGGGCATTGGTACCCCTGTGGCTATTGGAAAAGGTCAAAGCTGAACTGCATAAAAAACAGCTCAGGCAACTTTTATCAGTTTTGCAGTGGCTTGGAAGAGGTCAGGGCTGAGCAATTATTGCACTTCTTGTCTTACTTTCTTTTCTAACCTTTCTGCTCTCTCTTTTTATTTTAAAGCATTAAAAAAATAGCCGTATGAGCCAGACAGCTCTATTTTCCAGACCTCTTTCTGGAACAGTCTATAATTAAAAAAAAAAAAAAAAAAAGGAAAAAAGAAAAAAGAAAAAAGGAGGGAGAGGTGTTCCTAATGACATCACTTAACAATAGGCAAATTTATATGGCGATAATCAGGTTAGCTTCCAAATGGCTTGTTTAATTTAGCTTGAGCAGAACAATGAATCTCTAAATCGAAGAAATGAATTGAAATCTTTAATTGCCAGCTCTTGGCAATAAATTCTGCACTTTGTGCTTTTATACACAGTTTGACCCATTGATTGTTGTGAGTATTCAAACTTCACTTTTTTCTGCAAATATTTATGTAACACATATACATCTTACTGAACTTCTCAGGAGAATTTGGCCTCTTAGCTTTGAAAATATATTGTCATAGGGAAAATATATAACAAAGCATGTTTTTTCACTTTTGAAATACTGCCAAAGCTAAATCTCACATGGATAGACAGATGACATTTTAGTACTTATAGATCTTTTAGATTCAAAGAATTGTCAGAACTGACTTCTAACACGTTCCTTTACTGCTAAAATCCTTAGTAACAATATTTTCTTACCATATATTATTGTCATGTATTAAAATTTTCTTGAAATAGAAAGACATACCCTTGCAATATTGATGCTTTAATACTAAGTCATTTTCATAATATGCAAACAGTAAATGCTTTAATTAAGCTTCTTCATGCTTTTAGTATGCTACATTCATTTAAAAACTATATAGTACAGTGAAAAGTTAAAACTACCCTTCTTCCAAATGCAGTTCTTAACACGATTTGTGTGTTGTAGATCATATCATGGTCATCCTAGCTAGTCCATTTTGTATGCATGTTTGTAAATCCTTTGAAGTGAACATACTTAAATCAATTGTGCAGAGAACTTAGAAAATGAAAAGATAGAGAATCAGTAAAGATATATAATCAGTAAAACCTGTTTTACTTTTGTTGGCATACATTGTTTAACCAGTGTAGGTCTGTTAAACTACATTGTCAGTGATGGACAGGTTTTATGAATGTTTTACTCCCATTTTATTTGGCAAACTTTTAGTAATAGACAGCATTTATAGCCTCTGCCTTGCCTTCAGATATTTGTGTCTCGAATGCGTGATCAGATGTATGTGTGTCCGGCAGGGCTACTCCAGGCATTACAGGAAAGTTTAATGTCTGTATCTGCTGTGAGACTTGTGAGGTTTTGACCAAAATGAATTTCCAGTTATATTTTGTTTAAAGTCTGAGGCTGGATGGAAACCAGACCCCACACACTGCCTGTAGCAGTGGATCTTTTATCTGATGCAGATACAGAAGAGTTACCTTACAGTCATCTGCACTGGCAGGAGAATGGACTTGAAGACCTGCTAGGGCTTTTTGGCTCTGATTTTCTGTGATTTAAGTATGTCTGGATATGTACAGAAAAGGAATTATACAGCAGTAGCATCTTATTGCTACGGTGCTAGCCCTGTGTGTTTTCCAGCCCTAATGTATGCTAACTACTTTTGTCTCTTTGGGTATTTGTTTTGCCGTAGCATCCAGAGGGTTTTGTCAGATCAGTGTTTCCTTTGCATTATTAGCTTTATGAGCAATTGAAAGAAATCTTACAGGCTTCGGTGACAGGCTGATTCTCGTTGTTTATGCTCTGGCAAGTCTGTCAGCTGGTAGCCTAACTTTCTTAAAAGACTTTGGTATCTCTGATCTCATGCACCTGTAGGAGAAGGCATTCTGTGATAAACTCTCTTCAGTTCCCATGAGGTAGCTCTAAGTCCTGTTAATGAGCATGGGAAATAAGTTAGAAGTACAGAGTTTTCTTCCTTACAAAATCTTTTACAGGTTTCTTAACAATAAACTAGTAGGAAAGACAAATTAAGTGTGTGTTTGTTTTTCCTAAACAAAACTATCATTTGAGTTCTAAGTTGTATAGATCTTGGTTTCTTGGAAAACAACTATGATAATTTTAAAGTGTGAAGGAAAAAGTTTATATGAACTCATACATTTTAATAAAATCTGTATTTTTATTTCCCACAAAATGTTATGTGAAGAGGCCTTTTGTGTTCAGTGGTGAACATCTTACACTTCTGGGTGCAGGTAGTTTTATTGTCTGTTTAATTTCTCCAGTCTACTGTTGCTTTCAGGGAAACTGGGATGCTACAGAATTGGTTGGTCTTGATGACAGCTGACCCAATAACTAAAATTTACAAGATAGAGAATAGATTTGTTTGTCTTTTGAAATTCTGCTTTTCTGGAGCACTTCGTGACCCTAGGTACTGTTTTTTATCAGCAGATACAAGGGTGTACTCAGTCACATCACAGCCCGGGAGCCTGATCTTCCCTGGTTGACAGCTATTGGAAAAGGGTCTTCAAGGACTGTGTTTCACAGATGTCTTCCAGGATAAGAAAACTAAAATGGAACAACTCCAGAAAAAGGATCCCTAAATTTTATTGAGTTAAACATCAAAACCTATTGCAGCTGGGGAGGGTGGTGGGATTGCAGGGAGCAGAGGGAAAACTGCTGAGATTGTAAATCTACCTTAATCAAAAACTTGTAGAGACAGAAAAACAAAAATCCTTCTTGAATATGCTTGAGAATCTTAGAGATTGTGGAAACTACGTGAAGAATGAAGAAATGCCATCCTCTGCTCAGCAGGAATTTAACAGGGTCTGGTTGCACACAGAAAACAAATCATGCAACAGAGGGAGCATGGAGAAAAACATAAATAATAAACAGGAGGAAAGAGTTACTCTGAAAAGAAATATTTACCATAAATTGGAATAGTACTTCAGAGCTAAGAAGGCTTCCTTTTTTTTTGAAAGTAAAAATCGGATGATTAATCTTCAAGTTATCATGCTTCTGAGATTTGATAGGAATCTTTTATTCCTGTTTGGATTTGCAAGGTGTTGCAGCCTTGTCCACAGATAAAATTTGAGCTCAGAGTATATAAACACAGGTAAATTAAGCTGTATTCCTGTAAATATATTCTAAAAAATCCTTCATCCTCACAGAAGGAAATAAGTTTTTGTTTGCATTACCAGTACTCCTGAGTTGATGCAGCTGTTTCTCTTTCTGAGACCTTTTTTATCCATGCAGTTTCAAGTAAAGCTTTGGGGGAGAAGGGTTTTCCAGATTATTTTAGATCCTGCAGATCCTGCAGATCTAAACTTCAGATCCAGCAGATTATGAGCTTCCCTTATGAGAAGAAGAGTGCTCTCCAGTTTTTCTTGCCTTCAATTACAAAGATTCTGTAATAACCTAAATGTGATAAGTTCATTGGATCTCCTAAAGTTGGCTCTGGGAGAAGATAGAATAAAAGACAACTGCTGTTTAAGTCTTGATCTACCTCTTACTTCCTTGTAGCCCAGCCTGAACACAATGTAACTAGGACATAAAATGGAAATCTAACTTTGTGAAAGATGGTGCTGTAGGATTTACAAATCAAATTATTTGGAGAAAGACCGTTTGTTATGTTGCAGTAATAGCAACTAATTTTAGCCTCCCTTGTCATATGAAATGCAATGCAAAGCTGTTATTTCTGTGATTTATGATTATTCCCCCGTTCCTGCCTGTGATTTCTGCGTCTTTTAGTATTCCTGGCTTGTTGTCTAGATATACCTTCCTCACTGGGTATTTCCTCCAGGAGTGAAGGCCACAACCTTCGTTCCATGTGAAGACAGTGCTAGGGTTAGGATGAGAGTAGGAGAAGAGGTCTTAGTACACCTAAATGGCTAGATTTGTTCAAGTTACCTCTCTTATCTACATCTAGTGTTTCCTCTCTGCTGGTTACCAGCTCAGAGAGTTGATTGAATGTCTCTGTTATGGAAAATCAAATAAATGATCTATTTCTAATAATGGTCTGAGCTCAGATGGATTGGTATTAGCTGATTTTTGTGAGGGTGGAAGAGAAAGACCAACCAATCTTTCATATTAGGCTTTTGGAACTAAAAAAACACTGAATTGAATCTCCTCTTCATTGAGTGGGCACAATGTGAGGAATTACGGTTGGTATTAATCCACTTTATAGACAAAATGACTGCCCTCCTGTGACTGTATGCAACGTAGCATTTAAATTTAGCCAGCATCAGTGTTTGATAGTTCAGAGTCTGTGCGGTTTGGTATTTGAGTAAGAATGTGGATTTCTGGATGTGATCCTTTGGTCTGCATTTCTCAGCTTAATCATCATGTATTTGACTAAACCCAGCATACTTTAACTGGGGGACAGCACTGATGTTTCAGTTCTAAATAACTACCTATTAATATTGTCAATATTTACAGTCATGGTGTCGTGTCATTTGCCTGATCCTCAGCATGAGAACACTTCTATCATCAAAACAGTTAGCAGGCAGAAGTGAGCACTGAAGTTACAGATGGAACTTTATTTGTATCTTTAGTTTTGAGTGGTACACAGTGCCACTTGGTTTGAAATAAAGTTATCTTCAGCCAAAGAGTAAGACATCATTTTAATGTTCTCAATGTTCAAGGAAAAAAAATTAAATTATCCTGAAAAATCTTGAATTATCATAAAGATAGAAAATAGTGTTTGTCAGCATCTACTACTTGGAATTTTCTGAATTGATAGCAGCAATTCACAGTTATGTAGGACTTCAACATGTATATTTTCGCTGCAGTTATTTTCCTACACTTTAAAATAGGTTGGTTTGGTTTGTTTTGGTTTGTGTTTTTTGTGGCAAGAATCGGCATTTGCAAACAGTTTGTTCACTTACACTAAGTGTAGAAATATGGAAAAGACAGCAGTTACGAATTATGATTCTCCATTTGGAATTTCAGTCTCTTCTTATTTCCCTAACCAGACCCAAAATGGAGAAGGCCAGATTTTCAGCTGGCCTCCTTAACTGAGGCCTCAAACTCTATGAGTACATTCATTTTTCATGCTGCAAGCAGAAGCACTCTGAAATCTTGTGGGTGCAATTAAGATTTCAGAGCCTGCTGAAAATTTACTCCAGAAAACTGTTTTTCTTACATGTATTATAACTGACATATTGCAGGTGTGTTGTTTTTAATTCCAGTTTAACCACGATTAAATCATACACATTGTGTGATAAATTCTATTCATGCATATAAATACATATGTAAAATGGGATCTGTTTAGCACATTGTTGCCTATATACCTTAAAAGATCCAGAAAAAATGAATATATAATTTAAACAAATTATTAGTGATGCCATTATGCCAATATGCTTAATGGTTCTGTTGTAGATGTATCTCTGTCACAGATGATAGTTGACACTGTGTACTGTCTTTCCAAATTTAAACATATTTTCTAACACTGAACAAATCTGTTAGCTCTTTGCCATTTATAGAAATACTGTTTGTGAATTAAAGCTAGTAACAGTTAAGCTATGCCATTTGTCTTTTCAACTTGGAATACAGTTGGTGTTTTGACAGTGCCATTGAGGCACAAACTTCTGGACAACATTGTAAATTTTGAGATATCAAAAAATATCCACATTGAATTAAGAATTGAAGCATGCATAGTTCAGAAGTTACTGTTGCAGACAGCACGTATCTTAAATTTAAATAAGATCAAAGCCTGACTGCACTTGAAACATACATAATAATATTAGGGTGAAACTTTTTTTCCTCCCTTTGTGATGGTACCGTGCCTTATTAAAGCCTAGGGATTGGCTTTCTGCATAAATACTGTTTCTTTTTCTTTTTTCTTCTGTTTTTAAGCTCTCATACACAATTACCCCATTGTGGTAGCATGTGTCAAGTCATGTGGATCCAAAACCTGTTTTCCATATTTTTTAAATTAAAAATATCTCCATCTTAACCCCTCCCACTTTTAGAGAGGCAGAGATCATGTTTTCACCAATCACCTTTCATTTCATCTGCTGTATCATGGAAATATCTCGTGCCTCAGAACATTTATTTTTTTTTTTAAGTAAAAGTCTATATTAAAATAAAGACAGTTCACCATAACTTTGCGTATAGTTGCATCTACAAAATATCAATGTTGCTAACAGAATGATTTTGTTAGGTGTTTGTTACACAGTTTTATGGCTATAACTGTGCTGCCTCAAAATCTTGAAAACTTGATGCTTGTGTTTTGAACACTTTGCACTCTTTTCAGTGTAGCTTAATGATAACTCCCCAGTGGCTTTCTGCTCAGCGTACTGGCTCTTCTGGTTCCTATTCAGAGCCATGTGTTTATACCTAAGCCTAAGCTAAGTCTAAAATGAATCATAAAGTCTTCTTGTCATGTGAAGGCTGGTTTGGGTATTTAAGGAAATAAAATACATATGACTTAATATGCCTGATTAAAACATATTCTGGCACAGATAAAACAAGGATTTTGCAGCATTATAGCTTAATAGTTTTTAAGAAGATCTGTGTGTTTAATGTCTTCTAAAAAGTCTGAGTAGCTATTTAATTACATACATATTAAAACATATTTAGTCTATTTAGTTAAAGGCTTTCTATGGGAGATAATTAAAACACATGAAGGCAGAGACTTCTGGCACTTGGGTGTGGAAGCTTTTGTGCTGACATTAGCCAGGCCACGCAGACACCACGTGTCTTAATCTTGGAATCCGAAAATTTGCATTGTAGTCTGAGAAGGTTGTATTTCTTCATTAAGGTACCTCCCAAGGTACCAAAAATCCCAGAGGATGTCGAACTACATTAATTTTTGTCACAACATGGGAACTCTCAGGTCTGAATAGCAACATGCAGCTGCAGGAGCTTTCTAAACTCTATTACCGCTCTATATATCTCTAGGCAAAACAGAGGAAGGAGTTGTCATTGGCAGGTGAAATGTCCAAAATGCATGAAGTGTTTTATTGTTTGAATGATCAAGCGTGGTCCCAAAAATATTTCCAAGGAGTTAAGTATTTTCAATGGGAAATACCGCGAATGTGTAGTAAAAGTAGTAATTGACCTTCCTTGTGAGTTGTAACTTTCTTTTTTCTAACAAATACTTACTGTATACAAATGAAATTTGTACATTTAGAAGTACTCACAGAAGCAACAAATCATTCCACGGTTATTGCAAGAATGGATGTTCCTTTTCAGCTGGCTTATGCTTGTTTGTAACTGCTTGCGTATACATGTAAATAATGATTTTTTATTGGGATTCTGAAAAAGATGTATGTGTCTGCTTGGAGGTAGTGAATGTCCCTAGGTGTGCTGCTGAATGAAGATTAACAGATTCTGCATATTTCCATTGCTGCTGTCACCTAAGCATCAGGGAGATTTAAAACAAAACAAAATATCATTTCAAGGCATTGCAAGGAATAGAACAAAGTGCTCCTCTTATTGTGCCAGGGCTCGAGAAAAGGAAGAGGATGCAAAATGGATATGCTGAAAGGGTGAAGAGGTACAGAAATTAAGTTGCAAAGCCCTGTCCTGCCCTCTTCTACCCCAACCTAACCCTGGGACTTTCAAAATCCATTCGTACTTTGAGGCCCTTGTGTTACAGGACTAGCAAAGAGAAACATTTACAAAGGCAGTCATGGTTTCTTTGATGGATTTGGTTTGAAATGTAGTCCTGAGGAGGCACTGAGGTGAAGGAAGAGCAGTACTGGCACCTGTTGTTAACAAGTTGTTATCAAAAGCAAGTGATTTGCTGATGAAGTGATACTAAATAAGAAAATGTTGATTAAAAAGGTCCTAATTTCTCAGATTTCTATCATCATATACCATTCAAGGCCAGGCTGGACAGAGCTTTGGGTGACATGGTCTAGGGTGAGGTATCCCTGCCCATTGCAGGGGGGTTGGAAATAGATGAACTTAAGGTCCTTTTCAACCCAAATAATTCTATGATTCTATAACTGCAGTGTATATATTAGCCAAGTGTGGGAGACAGATCATGTCAGGAAATTAAACCTCATCTCTGCTTTTCTTATTTTGTATGTTGTCCTTGGGAAACTCATACAGGAGTAGAAGGAGAGCTTCCAGCTTGGATCATTTGTGAGGGAAGATGCTTTGGCCAATGCAGGTTTTCTAAGGCCAGTTTGAGGTCCAGATTACAAATGTTGAATGTGTTAAGGTTAAATATTTTAAAACATTAAATGTCTAAGTGTTTCTTTATTTAACATTGGGTCTGAATTTCTCTTCAGAAGTTCAACTTTAAAATTTTCACTATAGCTGAAATTGCTTCTGTAACTCATTAAGAGGAAGAATAGGCCTTTAAAACTCTTCTGTCCCCCTACAGGTAAAATAGCAATTTTTCTATAAAGGAAGATAATTTACTAATTTCTGGCTGAATAAGATGATATGGGGCTTTTTTAGTTGCTTTTGTTTTGATTTGTTTTTTTGGGGGTTTTTTTTTTTTTTTTCCTTCCCTATGTGTAAAAACAGGTACTACAGTGAAAATGAGAACTAATGGATGTTTTCTGTTTATTTCTAAATCTGTTGAGATGTCTGTTCCTTCTCCAAACTTTTATGAAATTGTATACTGAAGATTTTATAGTGGTAATGTATAATGATTGAGAGATGTTTGACCTATATGGCCGTATGCAGATAATATATTATGAAGACATAAGGGCAGCTACTGATAATAATTCCCACGTATTTCGTACGGAGGAAGAAGCCGAGCAGTTTAAGTGCGCACTCCCATTAATCTCTTTGAATGGTGGGGCAGAAGTATTTGCTGATCAACAGTGTCAAATCCTGCAAAGAAATCCAGTAGGATCAATTTCAGAGAATTTTCCTTGCTTCCAGCAGGAGGTCATCCATCAGGGCTCTAAGTCCTGTGTTAGTAGCTTGCCTTAAAATGAAGCCTGTCTGACAAGGATCCACAATTCTGTCAGCTGACAGGTGGCAAAGAGGGTCTTTTTGCTGACTTTTCAGTCAATATTTTTAGAGAAAGGGAAGTTTGACGTTAAGCATTCATTTGTGAAAGCATTGGTTAAGCAATGCTCTTCTGTTTTCATCACACAAATGCATATTTTTGGGCCATTATTAGATTATAAATGGTTCTGAGATTTCCTGCTGCTGCCTGATTCTTAGTGATTTTCTTGTTGCTCAGTTTCCCGTCAGTGCTGCTTGTAAAACTAAGAGGGATTTTTGGAGAGGGTTGTCTAACTCGCCCTTTTCCTGGAGAGCCATTAGCCTAGCCTGCATGTTGGTCATCTCCTTTGTGAAAGTAGCCATTCCCTCGCAGAAGGAAGTGCCATTTTGTAACTTCCAGAGAAAGCAACATGGGTGATGTTATGGGATGTAAAAGTTCAGTGGGCCATGACTTTACTTCTTTGTGGAAGAGCAGTCACAACTCTGCCTTCTTTGCTGGCCGTGACATAGGCTTACAGTTGCTTATGGGACTTTGGGGATATGGCAAGGCCTTTTCTGTTGAATTTCTGCGTAATTCCAAACAGTGTGAACTTTTCAAATCACTTGAGAAGTGCCCCAGATGGTGTGACATTCTGCTTCATGGGAAGATTTGAAAGTATTCCCTTTGCATAATTTCTGGTTAACTATTTCATTACGCTTGAAATGGGAGAACACCAAAGCCAAGAACTCTGTTGACATTTTGGCAGTGCTTGTTTAACCTCCTAGTGCACAGGCTACATTTGTTGAAAAATATTATTCTTACCTTTGCAAATCATCAGTAATTAATTCCCTTGGAAATATCTACTGCTGCACACAGCCAGCTTGGGAGGCTGCTGACAGATCATAGTTTTACATCAGGTGCTAACAAATTGATTATTAAATTTCATAAGTAACTGATTCATAGCAAGAACTTAATTTCTGTACCTCTAATGTATTCACTGACTGTATTTTCAAACAGCGCAGGACGTCTGGATTGCTTTGCTGCTTCTAGTGGTGAATTGAGCACAGCATATTAGATGGGAATGACTTGCCCAGTGCAAGGGTTAGTAATGTATCACCGGCTTGTGAAATGCACAAGATGTTAAATTGTTATCAGCTGGGATATTCACTATTAAGAATGACCTTGTTAATTCTATATGCTTTTTATTTCCAATAAATAGTAGCTACAGTTACCAGTACAGTAGGTTTTCTTGAAGTAATGTGCAGCTTGCAGTTAAAGCAGTGTATTCCTGAGTCTCAGTCATGCTGTGAAGGATAAGAAACGGTGCTATGATGGAGCAGCTCATGTTCAAGTCCCAGTACATACTTAAATCGTAATGGTAGGCCATGTTAGCTCACTTGGTGTGATGTAAGTCACTGACTGAAGGCATTTTAAGGAGGCATAGGGGTACATATTCAAAACACACTGCAAGGTTTTGACTATACAGTATTTACAGAGATATCAAATAGGAGTCACGGTTAGAGGGAGCAGCATGGTTTAGAGTAAACTCTAAAGAAAATTTTCCTTTGCTGCTGACATTTTTTGTTGGACTTAGCTGTGCCTTTGATGTAGAAATACAAACTATTTGAAACCAAGGAGAGATTTTTTCGTTAGGCTCAGGAGGAAGATTAATGCAGATTGTAGCAATGTTTTTAATGAACTTGTGAAATCAAGGTCATAGCTCTGCTATCACTTAAAAATACTCCTGCCATAAAGCAAAGATGTAGTGCCAGATGTGTGGTGTGAATTGTCATGTATCTTAAAAATTTGGTTCCTGCATAATGATATGTTCAGTGATACAGAGCTCTGCACCACTGAGATTAGAATCTGTCATCTGTGGCTGAAATTCATAACGATATGGTGGCTGTTACGTACCTAATCTCATTAATTTCCTGGTGTGTAAATGTCCAGGTCACAAAAACTTAGATGGCAATTTTCAGTAATTGGACCTTTGTTAGCAGTCTGTTGAGAGACACCGATAGCTTAATGGACACAGATCCAAATCTGAGAGGTGGTTCTTTCTGAGCTGAAATGAAGCACAACAACAGTATCTATTGATAAGGTGGTTTAGGTTTCTCTTCTGTGGTGTTTTCTAGAGAAATCAGCTTTTAACCATTTAAAACTACTAATGCTAATTAAAATAAAAGAATTCTAAAAGTGAATCTGATACTACCTTTTCAATATGCTATTAGTTTAAAATGCCTCCGTATTTATATTTCTTCACAGATTTTTCTAATACAGTACTGTAAATACTATTAACTCTACGGTCTTCTAATTTTAATTACTTTTACTTTAAAAAGAAATTAGAACAAAATGTGTGAAAAATACAAATCTCATGAACAGGACTGAAGCATAATTTTCTTTTATAGAACCCAATTAAATGCCCTAACAATTGAAGAGTGACTACATTTTATAGTTTTATAATTCTAGAATTGTTTTTTAATCACTTGACCTGACAGATTTAGGTATAGAGTGCATATTTTGCCTCTGGTAGTTATTGTGTAATTAGAATTAATGAAGGATACTACAATTCAGATAGGTGGAATATAGTTTTGGTTCATATCTGAATTCTTTCTGTCTTATTGCAGTTGGTTACCTCACAGTGCTAATGACAACTATCAAATAGAATTAAGGTCTTTTAAAAAGTGCTATATTTGCTTTCACAGGGAATGGTGATGGTATTTTCTGCATTACTGCTGTACTCATATATTTCAGTCCTAATACAGGAGTCTGTTATGCCAAAAATTGCACCTGTGTTGAAGAAGCTTGTTCCTTTTTCCCAGCAGATTTACAAATGTGTAAATTAATTATCACTGGAGTTTTTCATAAACTTTCAGAAGAGATGGTGAATCATCCAAAGTTTTCACACGTGCACATGAGAGATCCTTGCCTTTAAAAGGACAGTCCCTCTTTGTCTGCAGTTTCTCTTGCAGGTGTAGTATGTATGTGAAGGTATTATGTGTATAAGTGTTACTGACCAAAAGGCAAATCAGAAATCCAGGACTTCAGAAAATGAGCTTCCCAAAGTACACAAATGTTTCATACTGCTTCTGAAGCTTTTGTTCAGATTTTCCAAGTTGGCACACATACAGATATTAGGTTGTTAACTTTGTATTAAAGCAGACAACATTGGTAACTTCCCAGCAGGCTTGAAGTTGAAATTTATTTTAATAAGGAAATACAGCCTACTGTTTATGTCAGTGCTTATGCAGCTGAAAAGGTACATCTGATTCCCTCAGAAATGTCTTTTTGAAAGCTGGGCTATCAAAATCTCAGGTTTTCAAACATGCCTGAAGGAGTCTAATTACTTAGGTTTGTTTGACAACCTGGGGCTTCATGTTTCACATTCTTTTCCAGAATTCCTTTTGCAGATGCTCAGAGTTGGAGTATGTGTGTCCTTCAACCATACAGGAAAAAGAACTGACTGACTCTGGGTCTCCTGTCATCTTTTGTGTGTAGGGCTGCAAGGAAATACTTGAGAAGAGCAGAGGGCCAGCCGCTGTTTTTCCTAGTTGTGCTTCATTTGTTATTTTCACAATTAGAGTTTATGTTGGGTGGTTGATTTTGTATCATGGGATACAAAACTGCCCAGTCGCAGTAAAGATATAATAGGCTGGAATGGGCTAAACAAAGAAATGTGTTAATGTGGTGGAGTTAGGACATCACAGGTACTAGTGCGCTGTTAATGCAGGAAGGAAAGGTGCTTGTTTGGCCATCGTTATTTTATGTGACCTTTCTATTTAATTATATTATGGCCAGGGATGCCAGAAGCAGGCTCTCAAGTCTGAGGTTTACAGCTCAGGTGCGCTTGCTGAGGTCTGTGCATCAGACTAACTCAAGGACAAGAATACACTGTCGGTGTCAAGGTTGCTCCAGAGATGGAACAATCTAGCAAATGCAGACCCATCTGAGGTCCAAGAACCAGAGTCTTGTGTTTCACAAGGATTTCAAAAAATACAAGAAAGGGCAGAAAGGTTATTTGTCCTTGATCTTGTTTTGGAGATTGGGAAGGCTTTAAGGTGCATCGGATCCTGAGATTACGGTGGAGATATGAAGGAATTTGAAGTTTTCTGGATCTGATTTTTGACTGAGAGGGGTGTGTGACAGTCTAGGCTCTTTCTTACCTTAGTTTGGTAAAATCTTACCCTTTGCAAAGCAAATTAGGAATGCTTCACTTCAAGTTCCTTCCTTGCAAACTGGGCTGGCGAGGTTCAGTGAGGAAGGATTCTGTCGCTCTCTTAGAACCTTAGAAATGTTCTGATCTCTCCTATGTATTGTGTGCATTTTCCCACCAAAGATTACAGTTTCTGGAGGATGTTTATATTTTCCATCTCATTCTTTTCAAATTGTATTTTTTAACAGCTTACTTCACAAGGTGCAACAGTTTAAAACATGGGCATACGTCATGTTGCATTGTGTCTTTATCTTTTAATCGTTTTTGCCCTGACAGTTGTGCAGATATGTACCCCATATTAGAAAGTGACAGGAGGTGCTTCTCCCTTAGGAACAGTTTCTTTTCTAAATGCCCTAGAAGGAGCCTGTTTGCTGGATAGCAGTTGGGAGAGCAGTGTTATTGTTGAGCTATTTCTGGTGACCTGCTCATGCATATCAGTCAGCTATCCGCTAATCACTATTGTTGTGAAAGTTCAGGACATATGGAGTTTGCTGTGGTCCTTGAGATGTGAAGTATTACCATTCTACTTGGTATTTTTGAGGGAAGGGGAGAACCCATAGGGTCTGGCTCTGCTATGCTGTAGTGGGCTAAATAAAGTAGATTCGGATAGTGAGAAACAGAGGTTAAAACACGCGCTTTCTTCTCTCTCCTCCACCCATCCCTTTCCCCAGTCTCAGATTCACCCCTTCATCCCAACTCCTCTACTTTCCCTATCCTGAGCAGGGCAGAAGGATGAGGAGTGGTGGTCAGCACACAGCATCTCCTCTCTGCTGTTTCCTCCTCCTCACGGCATTGGGTACCTCTGCCTCCTTCTTTGTGCCTGCAGCACCAGCTCTCCTCTTCTCCCACCATGCTGCTCACCCTGCTCTTTCACACTTTCTCCTCTCACCCCTCTCTGCTGGATGGCCTTTCCCCTCTTCCTAAGTGCTTTTGCTTTCCCAAAGCTGCCACCGTTGTGGCTGAAGGCTCCACTGTGCCTTGCGGTGGGGCTGCCACACAACTGGACATGCACACTGACAGAGAGCCCTCATGCCTGCACTGAGGCATGGCTGGCTGGCTCACATAGGAATGCAATTACATGTATTTCATTGAGATTTCTGTCCCCTGACTCACTTCTCTCCAATACCCCTGATTACCCAGGCCTCTCCACATCTTGATCTGCAATGCTGCCGTGTTTGGTGTTCCCTTTGTCTTGACGGAGGATGAGCTGGAGTCCACCTTCCAGGTGAACCACTTGGGACACTTCTACCTCGTCCAGCTTCTGGAAGATGTTTTACGTCGGTCGTCTCCTGCTAGGGTGGTGGTGGTGTCCTCCGAATCACACAGGTTGGTGAAAGTTAGCTTTGATTTAGCTGAAACATTTAATCCTGAGAGCACAGAATGGTTGCGGCAGAACTGCAAAAGTTTTTGGAAATGAATGGCCTTGCTCTTGTAAAGCATTTGCTTTTGAATAATCTTTTTAGAAATAGAAGCATTACTAATGCCTCTGGATGTTACTGGATTTGGCTCTGTCGATGAATAAAGCGTGTTCTAGTTTTATAACGGTATGTAGATATTTTTTCATCATTCTTTGTATGAATGCAGATTTTTGCCGCATTTCAGACCGCTCATTGATTTTGCAAGGAGATGGAATAATAATTGATCAAATCTGAATGGCATGACCCGTATTGATTTGTCATTCAACAACTTCAACATCTTACCAAGAAGAATGTGCAGTTATTTTAGCAGGAGAAACAATGCAATTAAAAACTGCTAGATGAAATCCAATTGTTTTATAATGAGAAATTAGGGAATTCAATGCAGACATTAGCTGTATAATTGTAAAATGAGAAGTAGTGTAGTTAATACATATTAGAAATCTGGCCATGCCTCTTTTGGTGAGTTTTTTTAATTAAAATGTTAGATGCTCATCTTTTCTACTGCCAGGAGAAGTAAAGTTGGCAAAGACAATGTTGGTGAGGTTTGCCTTATTGAAGACATGCTTGTGGTGTTTGTGTTAATAACTGAAAAGGTGTATTTGATTTAAATGAAGTTCTCTGTGCAAAATGCATGCCCCAATTCTGAATTTTAGTGGGCACAAAACACTTACTGCCTTCCAATGTAGTTCAGGTTCTGCAGGATTAAACCTATATTGTCCAGCTTTAAACATTACTGTTGATTTCTATTTCACTTTTGGTCATGTGTAACAGCCCTAGCAAACAGAAAGGAAGAATGTGTAAGTGCTTTTTCTATTTTTTTTCCCCCTGCCTTCATATTTCTGAAATGTTTTAGTGACCCAGAATGAAGCTTATTTTTTTTAATCATGTTTCCATAAAATGTAACCCCAGGGACCTAGGAGAGAGAGACCAGCCAAGGGTCGGGCTGAAACCTTTATCACTTCCAAACACAGGGGCTTATGGTATAAATGACACACTGCAGATAGATTTACTTTTACCATTTTAAATTTATGATGGCTGAAATGAAAGGAAGCAATAGAAAATGCCAGTAATAATCCTCCCCAGTGTTAAAAGACATGAAATGTCTAGTAATTAGGTGGTAACAAAATCTGGACATCCTTATCTTTGCAAATCACACCAGGTTTGTGAAAGCAAGTAGCAGAGTCCTGTGAGTTGTGAGGGAGGCTACTGCAGGGCAGGCAAGATAGCTCTAGAAATAAATCTGCCAACTCCAATCACTTGCCAGATGTGGAGGGCACAATGGGATACGTATAAATGAGCTGTTATTTAATAGGAGATTATGTTGAATTGTCAGCTGCTTGTTCCCCTTTTGTAAGTTTCCATCTCTGATAGTATTTTAAATGACATCTTTGTTTTTCACTGTATTAAGCGCTATCTGTAACTAGACCACGCATCTCTGGACATCTTTGTCTGTGTTTTCAAAATATTTTTGAAGTGCTCATTGCTAACTCAGTAAGATCAGACAAGGTTTATAGAAGCCTATCAAAAAATAATTACAGCCCATGTTTGAATAAAATGGTAAATGCAACTAGTAAATTTCCCTTTTTCTAAGGGGTCCAATTCATGTATTATGGAATATCTTAACACTAACACTTAGTTATTGTAAATAACTGTGCCTTCCTCCCCCCCCCCCCCCCCCCCCCATCTATTTAATAGCAAGAAGTTGATGTAAGGAGTTAGTTTAGACGTTAGGTATTATTGGGTAGTAGTACTTTCTGACCTACTTGAGAACTCTGAGCCTTAAACTATGTTGTAAAACAGAAGTGTTGGTATCTAATTACTTCCATAAACCTTGGCTGGATCTTTTCACTGGAGTCAAGACCCCCTGTTAGGGGAAAAATAAAGTCTCCTCTTTGGAGAAAATATTATACTAGACTGCTCCAAGGCAAAATATTTATTTGCCTCTCTGGTTCTTTGTTCATTTCTAGTTACTTCTCTGGATTCAGCACAAATGGATTCTGTTTAAATTAAGCTTTTGCGTACTTTAAGCACATCATATTAAAATCAGAATAATAAATAGTTGAGTTTCCTTCTGTATTTATTTCTGTGTTGTTAATTTGATTGTACAGCCCTTATCCTACTGAATTCAATGAGATTGCCGACATAAGTAAGATTGACTCACATAAGCACACTTGCAGGGTTGGATTCAAAATATGCCACCGTATTTCCATTATACAGTATTTTATTTATAGATTATTTTTGGTGTCGTGAATGATTACTTGAGGAATGAATATAGGAAATTCCTCCCAGAATAGTATCATTAATTTCAGAAATGTATTTTATCTAACTGGAAATTATGAAAAGAAATTTTGTTGTTGAAATTGAAGGGGTAATTCTGCAAGACACAGAACATCCTGGATTCCTCTTGAGTTCAAATACCATAGTTGCTTTTCTCTGAGTGTATTATAATTCTGCTCACAGACTGAATGTAGAAATTCCAGCTGATCTCTTCATTTCTGGGCACAAGATGCAAAATTAGTAAAGATATTTTAAAGCATTTTTCTAGTGTGTACTATAATTATGTTTATCCCTGTTCTCTCCAGCTGATTCTGAAAACTCTGAGTATTAAAAAGAGCTTGCTAAATCCATTTTATTTTTAGTAGCTCTTCTGAATAAAACATAGATCTGTAACTAAATGTAGTATTATTTTCAAATACTAAGATATAACAGTAAATTGATAAATCAAATCAGAAGAACTGGGGAGAAAAATGCTATATGGAAACTTCCTTTTCTTCATCTAAATGTCTTTAGAACATTCACTACTTTGTTATGAAAAAAAAAAAAAAAAAAAGAAGGAAAGAAACAAACAGCTGGTGTTTAATGACTCTGTCAGACCCAATTAAAAAACATCAACTAGTTACTTTGATTTGTGTTCAGCCATGCCATGGGTATACTTAAAAACATTATACTCTGCCAGAACTCATTTTGGCTTTGTTTACATTTATCTTTTAAACATATAAGACTATTGATGGCAAGTTACCAAGGTTATAACCCCTTTATATTCATCAATTTTTAATCTGAAAAAGAGGCTAAGAGGCAGTGAGACTCATCCATAGCTACTTGAACACTTAAATGAAAGTGTGCAGTATGTGAACACTGGATGAAATAATCAAGGGAAGGGAAGAAAAGGAAATGAAAGTACGCTGGTTTTCTGTGCTCATAATGCAGTTATCCTACATTATTTCCTCCAAGTTGATTGTGCTTTTGTGAATCTGTGGCAAAATCTTTTTTCTGGATTTACAATAAAATTATTTGTATGTTACATATGATGCCTTTAAATCATGAAAACCTTTTGTTATTTCAATTCCTTAATAATTTACTTTTGATAATTATTCAAAATCTTTTTGCCATATTATATGGTACTGTTCGCTGGGTCTCAAACAATTTCCAGTGGATACTTTTAACTGCTAAATGAGTTGTATCTGGCCAAGTTCTACTCTGTTGTCTACATTTTATGTTCTTTTCAATGAGAGCAAAATTAACTCTGGGCTATCTAAGGCATATTTACTGGTTTTTAGATTTACAGAAATTAAAGACTACTCTGGAAAACTCGATTTCAGTCTGCTTTCTCCGTCTAAAAAGGAGTATTGGGCTATGTTGGCCTACAATCGTTCCAAACTTTGCAATATACTGTTCTCCAATGAGCTGAACCGACGCCTTTCTCCCCATGGGGTGACGTCTAACTCAGTCCATCCTGGAAATATGATTTACTCCTCCATTCATCGTAACTGGTGGGTGTATACCCTGCTGTTTACCTTGGCTCGACCCTTCACCAAGTCCATGGTAAGTGAATCACAGTATTTTACACATATTCATTTTTTCTAATCAGGGGAGTAAAGTTATAAAAATCCAGATTTATGTACCTGCTTTAACCTATTGTCTTTTATTACTATGACCCTGATTTTAATTACAAAAAGTCATTAGTTCATTAGTACACATTAGTGAAGTGTTCTTTTTAGAGGATTCGTCTGTCATTTTAGATCAACTTTGTCAGTCTTCAGTAAAGGTACCTTGTTAGGTGGAATGCATGACTTCCTTGTTTGAATACATGATTTTCACTGTGATTAAGGTAGTTGAACATCTTAGGTATGGGATAGCTTAGAGTTATTTCTGTGCTCAGGATATGTAAAACATCAAAAAAATTGCTTTGGTTTTTCAGTGGAATACGCTTGACTGCATTTTTTATGTAAACAGATGCCCTAGTTAAAAAAGATACTACAGACATTATTAATGGCTAAGAGAAAGTGCCTTCAGTGGTAAAAGCACCTTCATTCATATTTAAAAATAAAAATAAAAACAAAAACAAAACCCCAGCAATTTGTTTGATTCTTCCAAAGCACCGAAGGCAATGGGTGTTTTCCCTTTGTCTCCATTGGAGTGGGACCAGGACATAATGAAAGATTGCACAGTTCTTTCATAACCAACAGTATAAGGCTTCATTAGATGAGAATTTGCAGCATCACCAGTTACTCTTATCCCTTGAACCTCTGGCCCAGATTATCCTCTCTTTAGGCAGAGGATGACTGTTGCTTCATTGAGAACTGCCTTCCTTTACCTTTCTATTTCTCATCCCTTATTCACAGATAAAGAAGGGTATTCCCAAAAGTGAAGCAGAGAGGGAGTCTCCCTGAATGTTTACAGCTATGAATCACGGAAATGGGAAGATTTATACCCCTACAGAACTGATCTAGGCACAGCAATTTATTCAAGCCCAAACCAGGCTGTTTTTGCAGAAGACTTCACAAGTGACAAGTAGTTGTGTTGTAGCATAACTTACTGTCTGCTGAGCTGGGGATTCAGACCAATTAGCTTTATTTTAGAAAGAGCAGAGAAGAAATTGTTAAGGCAGAGGAATCCATCGTTAAGTAGCTTAATCTACCATATAAGCTATAGCAGCTGAGCAAATCCGTGGTGGAACTTGCATGTATACCTGCACAAAAAAGTTTGCTTCTAATTTTCATTGTCATCTAGATAATGATATTAATCTCAATTTTTACCATGTCAGTATAAGTGGAAACAACATTTATAGTGTTCAACACTCTGCTTACACATCCAAAAAAGAACAGCTTCTTGAACAATATTGGATCTCCAGTAAGACTCGTGGAGCAAAATTAAAAACACTGTAATGTGGTACACTGGTAATATGTCAGTCAGGGGAGTCTTCACATCTCTAACCTCTGCCTGCAGTCTGCAGGCTGTACATATGCAAAAACTATTTATGTCCATGATGTTGGTAAGTGAGCATTCTGGCACCCTGGGACAAGTAATACCTTTCAACAGCATGCTTTTTTTTGACCAGGACCTTTAAAACCATGTCTCTGCTGTGTTAGGGATAGTTTGTAAAACAAATGCTTGAAGTTCTCCTGAGAATGGGTAAGTGAATGTATGCTATCAATGTCCCATGAAAAGGATCCAGCCTGTGGAACTTTATGAATTGTTAGTTTTATTTGCTCTGACATGGCTTCACAAAGGAACCTTTTGTGTTTGCTGCTCAGAATAACCTCTAAGGAACAAAATGAACAATGAAGTTAATTCTGAATTCTTTAAAACAATTGATAGATTTTTTTTTTTTCTAAATAGTTATTTATTTATGGGTGGTACATAAAAAAGAATGCAAAATACCAGCACTGAATATCAGCACACTCCAGTTCCAACCCAATCACTTCAGTCTTTTGTGTTTGTTTGTATTTCACAGAGGTTATTTGAATGTTGTGCTGGAGGGTATGAGTGTAAGCATCAGGTTTATAGCTCATATTCTGATATGAATTGTTATGTTCCCCTGAACCTTACCAATATTTTCATTGCCAGTAAAATTATAAGAGTGCCCCTTCCTGGGTAGGCAAACCCGCTGAGCTGAAACTCTCAACATCATCAGTGTAAGAGTTTTTCTGTTTGAAGTTTTGTAGGGAACAAATTATTTGCTGCTTCTCTTTATTTTAGGGGTTGCACTGTCACCAACCTGGAACAGACTTTGTTGAGGATCTTTTGGGGGCTTCCTCTCAGTTTTTCTGTGGCAGCTCACCTCAGATTTTAGATGAGTGTTTTTGTCAGAGTACTGTGTGTGTGTCTTAAGCTTAAAGCTACAGTCCAAAGGTTGTGAACTCTATGTTCCTGTATTTTGCAAGGATGTCTGCATTGCACAATGCAGCATGATGCAGCAGCATTTAATGTAGTTGAGTCTGAGCTGGGTCCGTAACTGGAATTAAGAGATCCGTGTCAAGGTTGCGTGGAGAGAGGTAAGGTTTATCAGCTCAGGCAAGGTGACTTGCAGATATGCCTGTACCGGTTTTGGTCTCTGAGGCAGTAGCTTTAGATGCTGCAGCATTGTGATACATGGAGAACCTAATCCTTCTGGAGACCATTTGAAGGTCTTTGCTACGTTTTGATCTGTAAAGACTCCTGGGGTCTGTGTAGATGCATGCATATATATGTATATATGTATACACACATACACACAGAGTTCCACTGCACATACCAGATTATAACTGGGACCTTTTTGTGTTATTGTAAAAGCTGTTAATAAAAAAATAATCACATCTTTAATTTGCATTTCATAAAGATAGACTTACTAGATGTTCTGTGAGAGGTGGATAGCTTAAAGTTTCAGATCTTTTGATAACTTTGAAGCTAGAGAATTAGAAAATATGTTTGTTTCCCTACTATTTATTTCCAGAACAATGTAATTCTTACATTATATCCTGGCTGCAAGTTGCTACTTCACACATTTGACTTACTTGTCATCATTTTCTGTGGTACTTGTAAAATCATCTATTTAACGTTCACTTACTAGAAATCATAACTTTTAGTAATTATTTTGTTTTGTTTCCGACAAGGAAGAAATATACATTGTGTATCCAAAATGTATTTTTTTAATATTTTAATAATATTTTAATATTTAATAATATTTTTAGTTGTTCAGTTCTTGAGTGTTGAAAAGCTGCACTTTGGTTGATGAGGATGTAGTATTTTGTTCAGAAATGCATGCTGTTGTCTACTGTGAATCACCATCTTAGAGAGAGGTCATGAAGCCTCTGGCATGTGGCACTTGGGGTTATTCAGCATGACAGAATTTAGCTTAGTAAACACTGCTGATAGCTGTTTTAGCTGATTCCCTGAAGAGTTGAATAGTCTAATATCGCGCTCTAATTTACCTGTTTGCTGTTATTTGCTGCAAATTTTGTGACTTAATTTCAGTAATCAGGACACTTTATGAAGTCAGGCTGTTTTAACTTAAAATCTGATTTTTCTAAAAGAACAAACATAGTTAGGGTTTATGTCTTTCAAGTGTGAGGTTTTTAGGAACTCAATTTTAGTAGCTTGTGTAAATGGTCATACCTTACTGCAGTAAATGCAACTCCACTTTTGAAAATTTGTTCTATGAGTCACTACAGCATAAAAATCGTGTTATGTTTGTACTGGTTATAGTAAATCCTTGTGTGGAATCACAGGGAGCTGTCTCGTCAGCTTTTGAAACAGCAGAATATTTAAATCACTGATGCTTATTAAGTAGAGCTGAAACTGGAAACTGAGACTATTCCTTTTTTCCAACCCACCTTTTTTTAAGATCTAAAATCTATAAGGATTTGCTCGACAGAAATGGAGAACAAGTCTGTTTTTGTAGTAAGCAGTAGTTGCAAGTAAATTACCATTTCATTATTGTAGTAACTGTAGCTCTAATAATGTTCAAAGGGCTTCTCTTTTACTTACTACTGTATAGTTACTGAGTAAATTGGAGAAGCTTGTAGTATAATTAAATGTCAATTGAAACAGGTGGCCACTGTAAATAACAGTTTGGAAGAGAAGCTCTGAATGTTACTGCATAGGCCGTGCGTGTGCTTAGCTGGTTTGATCTAAGGGTTCACGGTTCTACTCCTCTTGCTTTTTCTCAACTTCTTTTCTTTTTAGCTCTTTCCTCTGTGCTCTTTTGCTCTTCTTTTCTCCTTCTGTCTCTCTTTTCTTTCCTCTCCTTAAAGTTGTCTTTAGTGCAGTTTGACTAAGTTACTTTAAGTTAATTCTAAGTCATTCAGGACCCATCTGATTTGTTCTTATTTACACACACGATTAAAATTAAATACATTTATTATAAGTTTGGAGCTTACACTGAGTGTGCTATCTAGTGTCACCCCCCAGTGATTTTGTGAGTGTACAATGGCATATAAAATTAGAAGCAGAGTGCCATTACTGCACGCTTGTGATAGTCTTACATAGAACCAAATATTTTTGTTGGCAGGTAATAGAGCAGAAAGAATATCATGTGTTAGAGTAGCAAGAGCTTAACAGATGTTTCAGTGAACTGAGTTTTCAAATCCTTTTACATTAAGAAATGGCTAGAGTTTGTAGAAGTTCTGAGACTATTGGGTTACATTTCCTGTTGCAGTGCAAAGCCAGCCATTGTGCTAGAGTTTTAGCAGATGTGTTACCCCCTTCTAATGGTTGGGAATAAAACATTGGTTCTCATACTGAAATATACTTTATATCTAGAAGAGCTCAACCTGTCGCCTTTAAACAGCCAGTTAGCTGCAGTAAGACCATTCTGGCCTTAATTTTTCACTGTGTAAGAGACTGATACTCGAACTGCTCTTTGATCCTCCTCCCTTAAAGATAGTAGCTTTTCAGAATGGGATTTTGTATTTAAATTATTTGCTATTGGGAATTATAAGGAATATTTTTAAGGGCCCCAAAGTCCTTTGCATATATTAGTCTTTCATAAAACAATGAATTGTCATTGTGGTGTTATCCCAGGAGTGGTTTAGGCAGTGTACATGTATTGGAATCCTCATCTGAGTAGAAGGAAAACCCCTGTGCCTACAACTGTTTCACTGCTTTTAATTTTGCCACATGTTGGAAGTGTCTAAATTTACATTTCATGTGGTGATTTATGCTCACACGTAACATCAACTCAGAAATGCTATTCTGGCAAGAGATGAATCTGCATCTGTAAGAATGACTTTCTTCTACCTGGTGATCACATCTGTTTGATAAAAGCTCAAAAGAGACCCTGCAGTCTCGTCATCTTTTTCTCCCCTGTTCCTTGCTAAAGAAGCTGGAATAACCCTTAGAGCTGGGGATAGTATTCCCTCCTTGAGCAAACATTTTTTGCTGTCCAAAGATCTGTGTGGGCTGTGTTGAGTTGATGTTGGCTTCCATTACTGAATTCACAGTTCAGGCTGAATTCTGCCCTCAGCTGTGCATGTTCAGAGCAATCATGAGCAGGGTGGGTATGTGCGCGTTTCTGCATAGAATTTGGCCTGTATTTCATCCCTAAAACATTCCTGAAAATGCACTGGGGTTTCCTGAAAAGCAACAAACAGTTGCTTTGAAAAGAACCTCACAGTTTAGATTTGATCAAAATGGCAGTTTCTGTTCTCAAATTGAGTATTGGGCAGAAAGTGAAAGAGGCTTGGAGAATGAAACTGGATTAACTATCTACTAGATATTAGCACTTGTTGCAGAGTGTATATATCACATACACAATTCTCCTGTTTCATGGGTTAATGCCTAAAGTGTAAATGGTAAAGCGATGCTAAGCAACATCTCTCTTTCTAACACACAGAACTGTCTCTCTAGTAACATGGAAGGACAGCTATTTTGTTGAACCCTGACAGTATATACTTCCTTGTGGAGTACTTTTTTTTTAAATAGATTTGGAAATTGGATAAAGGAAAGAAGGCATTTGTGGAAGAATATTTTTATTGGTTGTAGCAGGATGGTAAAGAGATTCCTCCAAAATAGTTGTGAATCATTTTGGAAGAATGGGCCAACATTTCTTCTATTCATTTAGAATTTCTGCATCCTATTTAATAATGAAATAAAACATAATCTAGTTTATTATCAAACTTACATTTAACTGATACATATTTTAACTTCCTGCTAAAATGAATGTAGCATGAAATATGAGGGTAAATTAAATCTGTTCTTCATAACCTACACCACAGGAATGGAAAGTCTTTATGAAAACCCATCCAGATGCCAAAGACCACAGCTCAGGATCTCAGTGTGCAAGGCAGTGCTCAGTGGGAGTAATGGCCATGGTATTTGCTGTGTCCAATACACCCCCATAGCTGTTTTTGGGGCAGCTCTGTTATGTCCTATAGTTTTGTTGAGGAAGTAAGGAATTTCTTTCTCTCCCCCTAGATCCTTGCAGCATTTCAGAATGTCCTGCCAAGTACGTGGGCTGCAAGGCAGGGAAACATTTGGTCCATAATGTTTTATATTACATGTAATTAAATTAGAATCTGAAATTAAAAAGGATGTTTCCCTATTTTCCAGCCTGGAAAAACCTTCTTGGATTAGAAAGTTATATATACACCTTGTGGAATGTCTGCATACAGGTCTGAATTGCCCCAAAATGCTAATCTTTGTGCACCCTCACATACAGCCCTGTCTGATACCTTGTCGTCTCCTGCCTGAAACCTGAAGATTAACCTCATAGGTAGTTAACAGCAGAGAACATAATATTGCTTTCTGAAACTTGCAGAAAGTCAGTCTTGCATTCAGTTATTTTCATTTCTTGATCCAGATTTTTATACCATCTAGAAACAGACCTCTTTATTGAATAACAGGGGAGTATCAGATTCTTGGGTATAAGCTGCATTACAAATAAAATAGTGAGTGCTTAACAAAAGGTTTCAAAAGTGAATCCTTTTTGTTTTTGCACTCTGGTATGATGCATCCATAATTTCTTTCTTGTCTGAAAGTCCCAGACTTTCCTTCACTGGACTTCTTTTCCTTCATTCTTTTGTAGTCCTGAGTTCTTGTTTTTTTCCGACTCTTATTCTTCCCCTTTCACTCACCATCACTTGCAGAATTAAACATGGCTGAAGTGCTGTGGTGTCCCTGAGGTGTTTTGCAGCATTGATCTGCTCAGAATGTGTTTGAGAAACCATAAGGAAGGAATTTTCTGTTGTATTACAACTGTTGAGGTCCTTGGGTGACGGGCAAGATGTTGCAGTCTGACAGAAGCAGCTGAACAGGAGAGTTAGCTTTTATTTTGTCCCTTGACCTTCATTTCTTTTTTATGTCATAACTATACTTACTATTAGGAATTTGCCCCATCCCTGTGGTAGTTTTGTTGAGATCTTTCTCATAGTGAAACATCATTTGTTTTATTTGCTGCAAAAACTATTTACTGCAATAACTGAAAACAAGTAAGGGATTGATTTTCCATGGGCAAAGATGACTAAAATTTAGAGCTGTGGGTTTGAAGATATCTTTTTAGGTGATTGGGTAGTGGAATTCAGTACTTTCAGAGTGCTTGAAAGTCTGAGGGTTTTTTTATTTTTGTGATTGTATTGTTTTTGCTTGCTGCTGTACAGGTATTCTGTTTTTCAAAGTCAGGTATTACAAGCAGATGTGAAAGTAGGATAAAAATTTAAAGTTTGGGGAGGTGGGGAGGGTTCTCATGGGAACCTGTATTTTCACAGTGCTCTGAAAAACTATTTTCTTTTTGTTTTTTCCCCTGTTTTTTTTCAGTGAAGAAAATCGCTATTAGCAGCACTAGATAATACTCTGGATTTATATGTATGACCTCTTGGCCTCCCTTCCTTCTGACTGATTACAAATATGTTCTCTCTCAAAAGTAGGTCTATGCTGTTTTGCCACATAGATCTAACGTTTAAACTCTGGCCATGGACAGGTTTGTGACACTTCTGCAAGCCACACACAAAAAAGTATTCCTTGTGTGCTTTTCATAAATCTAATGTTTTTTGACAAGCGTCTCTAAGAAAACAGCAAAGCGTTTATCATATAGCTCTGTTAAAAATAGTAGATTGGGAAAGAGTATGTAAGGGAAAACACACAGTGAGGAACTTCCCTGAATGTATTACTCAGGTTGCATAAACTAAGAAGTAAATGTGTATGTTCATATTTTTTTCTACCCTTAGCTAGAACAATAACTAGCTGGGAATAATCTAAGTTAAGATTTAGTGTTTTCCTGTATTATACAGGCAATTAAACTTTAATCTCTTGAAGATCTTAAAAACTAAACCAGATTGCCTCTGTTTTGTTTTTTTTCATGCATTTATTTAGTGGTAATGCAAACGTGGCTGTTAACTTGGAAACATGGCAGCTATGGTCTAAAATAGTTTTATGGTATGTGCCAACCTAGGTCATCTTAATGTGTCTCTGAAGGTTGCAATACTTGCCTTTGCTACTGATCTTCTTTCACCCACTCTTAAACAGGCTTCAGATTATGCTAGTTCATAGTTATATTGATAATTTTAAGAAGACCTGGTAAATAAAAGGTATTTTCATAGCATGATTCTGTACTTTTTGCCTAATAAGGGTTTAATCTTTGATGACTTTGTAGCCTAGGTAGCAATGAGAATTGCTGGTTGAAATTACAGCTGAAGAGCAAATGCAGTTGTGCCCAGAAGTCCCCCGTTGCCTTTTGCTTTGTTGCAGAGCCCTCTGTGTGCCATCACAGCACCCCAGAGCCATGTGGGTGCCTCTCACTGCACCCCAGAGCCCTGTGGTTACAGTACTGCAGATGAGATGACCCAACCGTGTGGGGGCCGCACAGTTTCTCATTTGTGTGCCTGAGCAAGGTCACTTAGACAGTTTGTTGTAAATAACATGGTAACATCCAGAGCTCCTTAGTTACCAGCTAGCACATAAATCACAGGATTATTCATTTTCTTTAATAACAAGAGAGTAATAGAGGTAACGTTCTTATGAATGAGATAGCTGTAGTCAAAAGCAGAGTCAGAGCACTGTAGTTCATTTATAATGATGCAGTGATCTGTTGATAAGATTCTAGAAAGATAGTTTCAAATATTCAGAGTGATAAAACTTGAGGTTTTAGCTGTGAGTGTCTAATAACTTTTTATTGAAAAAGGTAGTCCCTAAAACCTCTTTTTAAATAATGGTTTTAAACTTTTTGGACAGACATAGGTAGTGTGCAGTATAGCTAGAAAATAAATTAAGCACAGCCAAATGCAAGTTATACGTGGCACTTCAACTGAACCACATTTTCAGCTATTGAAATTACAGTGCTTTGAGAGATATGAAATGTGAAAAACAAAGCCCATGATGGATAAGATGTGAGACAGCAAATTTGGGTTCCATTTCAAACTGTTGCTATCTAACAAATCATAGAAGCTGTGAGAAGACCTTAATGATGGAATGGTGGGAAGTTAGGAGTAAATGGCTGTAAGAAGTAGTTGTGCTTTATTGGTGTGCTTTTCACTTTCCCAATTATCTTCTCGTAAATCAAGTTTCTTAGTGAGTTCAGAGTCCAAGAACTGAAACATTTTTGGATATGTTGTTTTTTTTTTTTTATTTTAAATGCAAATCTTCTGTTTATTTCTGAACTGAAGAGAAATCAAATTCAAACTCTTCCTTTATCACCAAACTCTGAACTCAGGTCTTCTTGTCCCTGTCACTTGACATGGTAAGTAGGCAGTAATTCATCTTTGATTTCATCGTAGTTCTTTCTTCCTTGTGTTAATATATGCATATACATACTTGCTGGTACTAGCCTTCTAGTTAGCTCTTTAGGAATTAAAACTGCTAATCCACACATCTAAAGTTCAGCAAAAGCAGTGTTTTTGGACAATGTTTAGTTTTTTTTGTTTGACCTCTAGAAATTAAAATCCTATTTAAAATGACAAATGGTTATGAAATGAGATTACATAATTGAACATTGTTACCGTCTATCATTTGTGAGCATAACTCACAGAGAAATATAAATTTTGCAGATTCTAGAACATGGTTTATCTTTCCTTACATTTTTTTGAAGTTGCTATTTATGAATGGACAGATGTTCAGGAAACCCCAAGCTTTTATTGGCCATATTTAGAGTAGATGAAATACCAAATTACTTAAAAAACGAATATAGTGTAGATCCTATTTTATGGAACTGTCATTTAAATACTATTTCTTAATTGGTGGATGTAGTTACATTAATGTTTCCCTAGAACTCCTTGGATATCTGAGATGCTTTATCATAACATGGTCTTTTCATTTCTCTCTGTATCATCTTTGAAGAGGTGCCATACCACTTTAAACAGTTCACCAATCAGTTTCATATGATGGATCCTCTTTAATCATTTACATTCAGAGAAAGTCAAATATTCCTTAGGAAGCCAAAGTAATCTAACAGAATGTATAGTGTTTGTGCAGCTGGATATCTTATTTATTTGAAGTTCTCAGGGAAATCTCTTCTGACTTTACAAAAAAGATGGAAGAGTAAACAGTAAGAGTGCTCAAGTAATCTGAGCTAGAGAGTCCCTTCTTTTAGAGGAAAGTCATTAAAAAAATGTGTTTGCAAGGTCCAAAAATAATACAGTATATCAAATGCAGAGAACTACATAATGTTTTTTCAGTATTCTCACTATTTTTAGTTATAAATGTATACACATTTATACAAATGTATACCTATCTATATAAATGAAAAATATAGGGTTTTTTTTTTCCATATATTTAATATTCCTGGATAGGCAAACACAAAAGGGTCTGTTTTCCTGAAAAAGTGATTCATCTGTTTGTTTTTCACATGTGACATGCCATTCATCATCATGTTGGCATTCCCTGGACTTGATAACTGCCTAACTGAATTAGCATTCCTAAAACTTCCTTCCAACAAAGCTATTGAAAATGTACATGTATGTATAGAAACTTCATATTTCTAGGCTTTTTCTAGTGGGAGGTATCCCACTGTGATACTAATAATGTTCCCAGTTCTTGTGAGCTCTTTATCTCAAAGTTTACTATATATATAGGTATCTATTTTTTTCCCCTGAGGAAAATGTGAGGGAATTTACTGGGTTGGGTTTGTTGATTTTGGGGTGGGTTTTTTTTTCGGCGTTATGGATATGAGTGTGGTAATATATTTTTTTCTTTCTCTAAAGGCAAGACTGAAACTGCAGGATGTTCCTTGGCCAGCTTGGAGCATTGGCTAGATTTCCATGTGGAGGGAAATAGGTCTGCGGTTAATGAGACTGTCTTAGGAAGTGTGTTTACTTTTTCCACTGGATATTCAATAGTATTTTGTAGTTTAGTAGCTTCCATTGTATATCAATGAGAGTTATTGAAAAACCTAGAGTTAGATACTGTTCAAATCCTGAACTTCTTTCCATTGTACTAATGTTTTTGCTGTTCCTGTGCCTAGGTAAGTGTAGGTAAGCGTAGGTAAGAGTTTATAAAGAAGGCGAAGATGGAGGGAATATGTTCCAGAAAAATTAATGAAGCCAAAAAGTTGACCTGAATTCTATATAGGTTTTATTGCCAGTACCAGTGTGAGATCATGTGCCCTTCTGCCTCTCCTCTTCCTTTTCTTAATCTACTGTATTAGTCCTCTAGTTTCTCACCTTTATCAAAAAAGGAAGAAAGCACAAATGTGTGATTGTATGTTAAATACCTTGGAGGTAATGTCTTGAAGAATTGTTTCAAATATTCATCTGATTCAAGAATTATATTCAGAATAGAAGAGGAAGGTTTGGCAAAAGAGGAACTTGAATCCATTTGCCAGTTGAAATATTAAAATGGTTCCATGTTTTGTTATGTGTTACATGATATGAATTTGTATGATTTATTTGTGATAAAGTGGCAGAATGTACTCATTCTCTTGAGGGAGGAAAGTGAACATAATACTGAATTTATCATGCTTTGTTCAGTGTAAAAAAGCACAGATGCACTACTTACTAGTTTTGCAGTAGTATGAACGTGGATTTGTAATCAGAAAATTTCCAAATTTACTTAGTTTTTAAATTTTCCTTTGTGACTTAAAATACATGAATCATTTGGATTTTTTCAACCTCTTATTTCACTGTTTCTAGGAGGTTTTTAGATTTGTAGCATCAATCCTACTTTAGCAAGAAGGATGACAGTAAATATAAACATCATAAGTCTATCCACTATTTTGATGACAACATTTTTGCAGTTAATAAATATCACTCTGGATATAACACAGCCTGTGCATGCCTAAAAAGAAAGAAAAAAAAATATATGCAAGGTAGTTGAGGAATTTTATTAATTGTAAAAGCATCAAATTGAAATGAGATGAAGATAGCAATGTTGGATGATGCATCTTATATAAAAGGAAATTGTTTTTTGAGATATAGAGAGAATTGTTTGTCTTGAGAAACAAGATCTACTTGTTTTTATATGCAGGATAGATCTGATAGTGCTCTGGATTTCTATCTGTTATGGCAGTAGTATCTTAAGATTTGACATTTCCAGAAATGGAGTTTTCATACGTGTGCTGCTTCTGTGGGTGGTACTTTCAACTTTCATGCATTTAAGATGGTTATTTCTGTTAATTCAGAATAGTGTAAAGTAGGCATAGGAGTGAAACTTGCTGTGAGGTTATTTTTAATGTTTGATCACACCTCTCTAATTTCTTTTGTTTCTAATAGATGACTATGGATATACAAATGGCTGGTGAGACTCCTAACTGTTAAAGAAAGTATTTACTCAAGTGTAGAGTACCAGACTACACAGAAGGAACACATTTGAAAATCCTTGTGCTGAATTGGCACGTTCTGACTGATGTCTGAATGCTGTAACCATCATTATGCATAGAACATTGAAGAACATTTCAGATTTACAATCTAGAGCATAAGAATACTTGAAAATACTGGGAAAAGAGTTTTCATTTAAATTCAACACTTCTGAATGCAGGTATTTTTCTTAGAGCTACCTTGTATGTCACTGTAATCTATTAATGACTTTAATTATGTTTTTTTCATTTTGCTACAAAATGAGAAAAACTATTTCTTTCTTCTGAACAGGATTACTATTAAAATGTTGTCCTGAAATGTCAAACTTACATTATGATGAATACTACCAGTACAAGAAAACTAATTTAGCATTTCAAATAAAACAACTGTCTTGGTAATTTTTTATGCTAATGACTTCGTAACAGTGTCATTTAGAATCTGATTGTCTACTCACGTCGAATAGCTCATCCCATCTCAAATAGTGCTGTTGATATAATGGTGTTAATTATGAACCAGAGGCGTGATCTGCAAATACTAGATGTCTTGGTGCTCCCTGCCCAGTACTGAAGAGACCACTTCCCACTGCAGAGCAGCATTGTTCCTATGTAGGAAGGCAGTTTTCCTATTGCTGTTCCCCTAGGCAAAGGCCCTGAGTATCAGTACAGTTGAGGGGGTAGGCTTGGAGTCTTGAACTGGTTTGGCATATGAAAGGTTCCTCCATATTTCCCCTTATGGAGGTCTGGAATACAGACTTAGAGATGGAATAACCTTTGTCTATTTGCTTTAAGCTTTTATACATATGGATATATTTGTCGTCTGTTGTCCTCTGTTTTGGGAGATTTTTGTGACTTCTTCCCAAGCATATATTTTGAATGACTTCCTAACTAACTGCATAAGTGTCAGTACTGAATGTCAAGAATAAGCAAATAAAAGCTTGTTCTATATTCGTCATTTGTTGTCAGGCACAGTTGATTTGGTATTTCCACAAGATTTATTTGTTGCAGCAAATGCTGTAATAAGCTACAACCATGGTTTTTCAAACTTCTCTGAATTGATCTGCTTAGGTGAGATAAATGAATTAACAGTTTTCTTTGTTTTCCACTAAGAAGATGAATTTACTTTTGAGGCTTCCTAGTGGCCTCTCTGTTTTTTCAGTTGTAAAATGAGACTTGGCATCTAAGTGTCGTATCAGAAAACAGAGGTGATACTGTCTTCCCATGGAGACAGTCTGTAAAGCTGCTGCAGAATATAGATATGTGAACTTTTCAAGGCTGAAAGTAGAAGTCCTGTGAACTGCCAGTTCTCCTGATTTTGACCATGTTCTTGTTACCTTGTCTGTAGCTTCTGTCCAAGACTCTTACTTTGCTGTTGTTAACTGATAACAACTAAAAATGGCAAAGTCACTGATATTAATGGTATGCTAACTTCCCACGTCACCAGGTAATGGTTGGCTAAAGGCTATTTTATCTGCTATATTATATTCATTCAAGTACAACTAAAAAAAAGCTGCCTAGCCTTTTTCTTGCTTTCTGAGTATTAGATGAGGTATTTTAAAACCTTATACAGGTATTTAAGCTAAAACCTTTACGAAAAACTGTAGATAATTTTCTCAGCCATGACATGCCCGAAGAAAACATGCTATCTACATGTTATCTACATGTTATCTACATGTTGTCTACGTGTTGTCTACATGCTGTAGATAACCATGTTAGTGTGTTTTTCAGGAGGTAAAAATAAAATTAGAAAAAAGTTAAATGTTTCACTGTAAAAATTTTAAATATTTGTAACTATATGTTTTGGCCAAGTTAATTAAAGAAAATATTGAGTAGAAAATCACAGAGTTTTCTACAAAGAGAGCAAAATTTGACAATGGTTATTTTTTGTTGGTTTTTTTTTTTCTTTTTTTTTCTGATGGTCAAAATCCAAATTGTTCATAAATACCCACACAGAAAAAAAAATTCTGCTTGTGTTCACTGTGTAAAGAGTTAAAATGTTCACAGTTTCTGTTTAGATGAAAGAATGCTTTTATTTGAGATGATCAGATGTAACAGAATTAAGTGAAGAATTTGCTGTTTCTTCTGAATTTGCAGATGATGACCAGTTTTCCTAAATACTGCTGGGCTTAAACCATGACAGTTATCAATAGAAGAAGTGTATTTTGAATATATTCAGAGAAAAATGTATTTTTTTTTCTTACTGTCCTTTTTAAATTTTATCATGTAAATAACTGGAGTAATGATTCTCAAATTACTGCAATCAAGTCCTTAAGTTTCAGGCTATAGGAATCTTTAGTCTCATGGGTGACTATTTCCAGAATTTCCAAGTGTGGTCATAAATAGAGTGATGGAAGCTATTTTCCAGTTTTCATTGCAGTGAACCTTAATGGGTCCCAACTAAATATGTTTACATGTGCACTTACATTTCCCACCATGTTTTGTGAAACCCGCAACACGACTTATAGTGACAGGTACACACTTTTAATTCTTCCTTTTATCTACACACTTTTGAACTATGAATTATATCAATTCTTAAATCTTTGTTTGTTTTAGAGAAGGTTTCTTTTTTTTTTCCTCTTGGTACACCATATATGCATTAGCAAGTGCTAGCAGTTTCAGCTGCATTTAAGGAAATATTGTTGTAAGGCTTTTATGTGCTGTACTTCAATCAGCTAGTGCCAGCAGTATCCCAATAGAAAGACCCTCAACAGACCATTTTCAGCATTTTGCTGCAATTAAACTCCTCTGGTTTTAGCCCTCAGGCAATTTAGTACCTTTTTACATATGCACATTATGAACTTTTGACCAGGGCCTGGTAGTCATATATTAGATAGCAGCTTTTGAAAGCAGACTTAACAAGTTCCTCAGAGTATTACAGTCGGAGTCAGTTGTGGAAAAGGTAATTTAACCAACTTGCAGTGAGGCCATTCAGAATCTTACTGATGATCCTAAATATGTCTTTTTTTTTTTTCTCTTGTTTCCTCTGGAAGCTGGTAGCAAGAGCTCTCAAAGAATGTGATTGATCTTTTATTCAGTAGCTAACGAGGGCTGTGATTCTATTAGTGCTCTACAAGGCAAGGGAACAGTGATTTAATGAAGTGTCTAGTGAGCTGGTCATAGATTTATCCTGTTGTCTCTAATTTGCAGTGCTATTGTGAGTGTAAAAGAAACTGCACTCACACTGCCATTAGGCAGGTATTTCCTTAGTAAATTGTTGTAAGGTCAGGTGTAGTTATCTTGGAAAAGGCAATGCCTTACCTCCTCAATGTCTCAAGATGACAGCCGCTGTGCTGAGCACTCACTGAAGCGGAAACATGAAGATCAGAGGTCCGTCTCCAAGTCCCCCTTAGCTGATGCAGGAGCAGATGAACTGCCAAGTAGGACTAATAGAGTCATAATTGGCGATTAGAACTGGAAAGGTGCAATAATGTCTTAATACAAACTGGCTTATATTATAGTTAGTGTCAGTTGTTGTAAAGTTACATGGTAGCCTGAACCAGTTACACTTCTTTTTTTAATTTTCAAAAAAATGAGGCAAGGCATCCTAATAGTTGCAGTGCAGCAAAAATATAAGAACATCAAAACTTGAGTTACTTTAAAGTGACATTAATGTTTTCAGTACATTTACTTTGGCATGTAACCTGTCAGTCTTACTCAGAAATGATGCCATAAAATTTGACATAGAACTGCGGATAAAATAATCTTATAAATATGCTTTTGTTTTCACTTAATTAGTGCTAAATAGTGGATTTTATTTCTGTCTGCTGAAGGTCACTGATTTTTTGTTCTGTTTGTCTTTGCTAACTTGACGTTATTTTGATGATTCCTGTGATGTTGCAAATCTGGTTTGCACTGTTATGTTTTTCACGAAACTCTGAGTCCAAGTCAGTTAGCCAATGCAACCATTTTTAGGAAGAAGTTATCCTTGCATGAATTGCTTGATAATTTAAGAAGGAAGTTATGGTATCTGTTGCCAGGAAGTTCAGTGCTACCATTTCAATCAAAACGTAATATTGAAAAATAAGGAAGCAGATCTGATATGTGTAGATCTTTCCTAGATTGGTGTAGAACTGCCAATAAATGAATGAATCATCTGGAGATTTCTACGGTAGCTGCAGAATTGCCAGAGTGGTCAGAGTTGTCATTCAAAGGGGAGGAAGTCAGAGAAGAGATTCTGGGAGCATTAGTCCAGGTTTGTTACTGTGTAAGTCACAAACCTAACTGGGATCTCAGCCTCATGTTCTGGGCTCTGTGCATATGGGTAAAGAAAAGTTTCTGATGCAAATGCATCAAAACTGTTTTAAGGGAAACTGCTAAGATCTCTGATGCAGCAGATGAAACTTGTACCATGTCAAACATTAATAGCAAGAGACAGGATCATGATAACTTGTATCCGTACATAATTGTAGCACATGCATTACCAAATAGTTGCCATGTGCTCAGATGGATGATTTTGTTTTTTCAAAATAAAAATATTTTCAGTTGGATGAGCCCTTGAACCCCTGTGAACTTGACACCCTCTGGGATGTCATCTGGGATCTCTGTTAAATATACAGATGCAATTAGTCTAGAAAAAGAGTTATTGGGCTTTTAAATGAACGGCAAGAGGATTTAAAACAGTAAGCCAAACTTTCTAATTTCCTAATATTGACACTTGTGTCTCTCACAATCTTATTATAGTATTATTCTCTGCTGATCTACCATTTCATCAAAAAGTCTACAATGGAACTAAAAATCTAAGCCTTTTAGCCCATAGATCATTGCACTTGGTAAATGGCTTATTGTAGATTAGATAATGTGGTTCATAGCACATCCAAATCAATAAAAGGCTAGTCCGAACGTAGTAAAGTGCTTTCAGTCTTACTCTTTTTATTACGTATATCTGCCATGAGCAAAGTGAAAATTTTAAGGTTTTTTGGTTAACTTGATGTAAGAAAAAGAAATTGCTTCAATTTCTACATGGTTATTTTCATTCTTAGAGAAGAGCTGTCCCATGGAATTTAGTTTTATTTAAATAAAAATGAAATATGTTGTATGAAAAATGATAAAAATTTTGTATCAGCAAAATTTAGAGCCCAGTGGTTAGGTGTTCCCATTCATATCCCACTGTAGAAATGAATGACTAGGATCTCACACCTGTCAGATATTCAGCGGTCTCTCTGAAATAAATACTTCTAGTTTACAAAAGTCATCAGCACAAATTGTCAACTTCAATAACAAATGGAGGTGAAGAATGCTTTCATTTGGGGAAATTGTGAAAAAAATCTTTTGAAGACCAAATGTGTGATAAGATACCCCAAAAGCAGTGACCTTTTAATCTAGGTCAGTCAGTCCCAGGATTCGCATTTAATCCTACAAACACTATAAGTTAAAACTTGATCTGCGAATGAGAGAAACTAAGGCAATAATGCCACTTAATTGGTTAACAGATTTCTAGGTTAACTGTGCATAGCAGAGGAAGGGGAAGGTTGCTGCTCTGACACAGATGGCTTTCATCTGTCCCTCGCATCTGGTAAGGTATCTTTGCAAGCACACAGCAAGAACAGTGGTGTTGTAGAGAGATAGCTGTATAGCATGTTAAAATGTCTGTTCAGCCTTCTCTATACGGTCCATATTGAGTTTTCTTTCAGAAATTATGTGACACATGTAAAAAGTGAATTAGCAGGTTGCTACAACACTCTGAAATGGAGGGTATGGTTCTCCTTTCTGTCTTACCCTGTGGATGATCCCCTGTTCCTGAAGGTGTGTGAATGCCGGAAGGATGAACTTGTTTACACAAAAGAAATTTACCAGGCTTATATGTCAAGTGTGGACAGGTATGGGAAGAGTTTTTACCCCTTCTTGCTGAGGTTATACTTGATACCTGGAAGAAATTGGTGGCACAGTGGGAGCTAATGGCTGCTTCTGCCTTTAAGCTTTCCACATGCTTTCATTCACTGCATTTTTATATTTTCCTGTTTATGTCCATGGCCCATGCTGCTGAGGGAAGGATAAGCAGAAGTTAAGAAATGTAAAAATGCCAAGTTGCTGAACCTGGTCAAGAGCTTGTCACAATTTGCAGCTTTGCTACATGAGGCTTAAAAGCTGTATCAAAAAATCTAGTGAATAACTGGAATTTCTTGCAAACAGTAAAATCAGATTAATTGCAACTGGCTGTAGAGAGATGCTCTTAACTTACCATTCTTTGACCATGTTATTGACCACTGTATG
Organism: Pezoporus flaviventris; assembly: GCF_033815535.1. Lineage (NCBI taxonomy): Eukaryota > Metazoa > Chordata > Aves > Psittaciformes > Psittacidae > Pezoporus > Pezoporus flaviventris. Next base: position 3,479,493 of record NW_026892630.1, on the reverse strand, counting down.
TTCGTCCCTGTTGTTAATAATTAATCCTTTGAAAAAATCTATGTGCATTATAGTCTTTGATCTCACAAATTTCAAAGCTGAAGATGCTGTTTTCTTTCTCCTTTTAATTTTTTTTTTATTTGAAAAGAATTTTTGAAGAAGAACAGAATGAAAAATAATTTTAAAGAAGGTTTTTTTTCTGTTTATTTTGGTGGAAGAACTTCCAGATGACACCAATCCTTGGTAATGAGAATTGTACATTAATACAGTAAGAATATATAGGTATAAAAAAAATCAAGGCAAGCTTACTACGCTTTGCAGAAAAATATTTGAAAACAAGACTTAATGCATCTAGTAGATTAAAACAGAAATTAAAGACTTTAGAGTAAGAAGAGATCAAAGGCTGTCTTTTCGTTGTTCTTTTTATTGTTTATTGACTTCAAAAAGACTTTTTAGTTTAAGCTGACTTTAATGTCTTCTTGAATGCTCTTTTGTAAAGTGACTTTGAAAACTCACAGATAATGTCTTCATTAAGTGGGAAAAAATCTTGGTAAAAATATAACCGTAACTTTGCTTTCATTGTAATGGAAAGAGATAACACTGTGCTTAATTAAGGTCTGTTTTCTCTCTGTTTTGAATTTTACGACCATTTTTTTCATTGAAATTAATGCTGATAAAAGCTTGAAATAGACATTGCTAAACTGAAACTCTAGTTTTCCAGAGTAGTATTGCAATGTGAGTTCTTCCTCTGTATTTATTAATCAGTTAATCAGGATGTTGTCTTGTTGATACTAGCTATTTTAGGAAACAAAAATCAAAATCCAAAAGCATATTTGTTGTACGAATTCTGAAATAAAGCATAAACTTTTTGTATTGTTGGGAATGTTTTTAGAGACTTTCTGCTCTTACTGTGTTCCCAAATGACTGACTGTGCTTTTCTCACCAATCCCTGATGACTTGAAGTCTCTGGATTATTTTAGTAATAGTAACTAATAATGACAATATAGATCTTAATGGTATGGAGCTAAGTGAGAAATTCAGAAAGCTATGCTGAATAGTTAAGACAAGGTCCTTGGCACAGATTTCTCTGGGAAATAGCATGCACTTTCCCTAGTATTTTGAGGTTGAAAAGTGAACTTGAGGAATAGGACTACTTGACTTTCCCCTCTCCCTGTAGTACATCTTTTGCACATGGTTCTGTGAGACTCAGTTCATGTTACTTCTGAATGCAAAGGGAATTTTAATTGGTTTCATGAAGTGCATTCCATTTTTTTTCTCAGAAGCTGTATGTATGGCAGGCTAAATGATTCCCAACAGTAGAAGCACATTCTGTAAAGTGGATGAGTTAATTGCCTTCTTTTGGTTAATTTCTTGCTAGTGTTGATTGAAATACATCCTCAGTTTTGTTGGCTCCCTGCTTTTCTGTAATTATGGCATAATCTTAGTTTTAGCAATTTCTGGCATAGTTTTATACTAGACGTCATTTGTTACTCTGGGGGTGGTAGATATTAGGCATGCTGGTAACTTTATGATACACCCCTTTCCATTCTGTGTATTTCTGACAGGGCAGCATCTGCAAATATCAGGTAATCTGTTTGGCTTCTACTGAGGATCAAAAGATTCTGACTCAGGCTGCAGAAGTTGTTTGCAAGACCTTTTTATGTATTTAAAAAACCTCAACAATTCCTTTAATGTGATAGCAGAGTTTCCTGAGTTTTTTTTTTTCATGAGAAATATGTATTGCACGTTTTCCGTAACTGCCTAAACTTGCTTCAGCTTTAAAGGAGATTGTCTTCAAAAAGAAAAGCAACGCTACACTTGTTTACCCCTTGCTTTCGCTCATGGCTAGGGACAGAGCAGCAAAGCTGTTCTAGGCTAGATTTTGTTTTACTGTCTTCCAGGTATGATACACATATTACAAATCTTATGTCCAGTGCTAAATGTGAGACACCAAAAAGGATGTCTTCTTCAATGCTGGATGGATCGAAAGGCCATCTTTTGTATTAAGTTTGAGACAAATATTTCTCATTTATATGTTGGTTTGTCATTTTCATTTACTTCATTTTAGTGTGGGCAACTACATTTTGGATTTGGCAGTTCAGGGTACAACAGTTCCATTTTGGAGGCAATCTTATTAGTTTTCATATTCATAGATGCAAACAAATTATTGCAGTATAAATATTTTATGGCACAAATGCTTAACTGTTTTTACAAGTGTAATCTTTGTGGGTGGTTTAAAGGCTCAATTACCACTGAAATGGAGGAAATAAATGTCCTTGAGGATTTACATTAGGATCATATGGCATTGTGGGTCTCAGCTCATTGTTAATAATACTTACATCTGTGCAGCGTACAACAGCAAATGAGGCTGTGCAGCTTTTTGTAATACGGTATTACCTCTGGTACCCTTGTTGAAATATCTAAGTTCTTTCATAGAAAATGACAGAAAAGTAAGTCAGGACAAAGAAAGTAATGAATTAGCTGGTAAAATTAATATATAATGTGTACTCCTACTTGCTAGATTGAGTAGTTAATGTGAAGACTGTTGAAATGTTCACGTTTATTATGAATATGGCTGATGCTGTTTGGGTTGCACTGCACATTTGCACTATGGACATGTAAGGGGCTAAGATTCCACCAAATAAAAAAAGAAGCCAAAACTACAAGGAGAAAGAAAGAAATAATACTTAATGTGGCCAAATTCCAACCTTTTTCTTGTAATTATTTCTGCCTTTATGTTGAATTAGAAAATAAGACAGGATGATCCTATAGTGTGAGTATTGTGGTTGCTGTGGTTGCTCTGCATTTTGTACTTGCATTAGGAAACAAGTCACCCAGGATCGAGAGAGCTTAGTCCCTTGAAATTAGATAACCTACATCTGTGCTTACTGTTTGTGAGCAAAAGGTGCCAAACTTTTCTCCCTGTTCTGAGCTGCTACTGACATGCATGAGAGCAGAGTTTGGCTCAAGGGTTTGTTTGCATGTTTGAATGCCTCAGTTGTATTCTTAACCAACCCAGAACTCGTTTCCTGCCTTATCCATACAGAAAAGCCACTATAGTAGCAATGTAAAAAGTGAATTAAAGGGATGATGCACAGTATCTTCTTCAGAATATGAGCTCAGCAAAATTTGAACATTTCAAGAATTGTGTAATGGTTATATTATGTCAGATAATAAATACCTCATAGCAATGATTCCCAGCCTTCTTTGTGGGTATACTGCCTCTGATTGTAATCCCAAATTCTATGATTTGCTTTCCAGCAGCCATAAAGCCCATCCTGCTAACCAGTGAATCAATAAAATATTTAACAAATACAGCATTTAGCTATTAGAACTATTTGAAAAAGAGATACTATTACTAGCATTGCCTTCTCCAAAAGCACTTCACCTTTCTATTTTTATGAGGTCTAGCTCCTTGTTACCTGTTATGTGTAGTAACAGGGGTCTGATGGGGCATCTTTAGAGGAGAAGGTTCAAAAACCACAGATTTCAGGCCATGTAAATTTCTTTTGGGTCTGTAGCATGACCCATATTACGCCGATGATCCAGAGCTTAGTGGGGCTATGGTCAGAATCTGAAGCTGCTTTTTAGTTGGTTTTCTAGACAAACTCTTTCCTAAAATGAATAGTACTGTCATCAAGGGAATGCCGAAGACATGTCTATAGAAGACCAGCTCTGGTTTTGTTTGCCTGGTTTGGATGTCTTGTAGCAGTTCCACATACTCCTTTTTGCTTGGTTGATTCCCTCTTTCTACAGCATTCTCTTTCAACTAACATAGTTGTTGTATGCAAGTCCTAAATTTTAGAAGCAACCTGCCTTTTCCCTAATATACAGCCACTTCTCCCTTCATTCAGTACTTACAGTAGATGTTCATTCTTTTTAGTTTCTGGAGTTCTAATGAAGTTTGCATAGCTTTCTTTTTTTTATTTTTTTTTTTTTTTTGAAAATAGAAGCTATCGTCATGTTGGGAGGACTTCCAAGATGGCAACATCTTTCTTTAAACAGGAGACAGTATCCAGCTGCTACTCAGCTGCTGCTCCTATGTCATAGGAGGGTGCTGCTGAGGCAAAGCTGGCTTCCTCCTGGTACTGCAGCTTCTTAATTTTATGGTGTAACTACTATAAATCCTAAGTATGAAAGTGTGCTAACATTTTCCCCAGTCATGTGTGCCATGCATGACAGCGCACATAGCTGCTTTCACAACCTATTCTCCCTGGGGATATCCATTTTAGTGCTGTGTCCATTTACATCACAGTTGTATTAATTACATTTAATGTAGTTTTGAGCTAAGGTAGCACAGCCTTATTTCAGAGAACACAGAGTGTGTGTGTTCTAATGAGGCTTGAGTACAATTGATCTATGACTTGTATATAAGGGATTCTTAAGGGAGTTTGCTGATTTATGTGGAAGACGGTTGTCTGTGGCCATTAGGAAACATCAGGTTTTATTACCTATCAATCTCATGGAAAACCTATGGCAGCAAAATCTCCTGTAATAGTTATCTAATCTGTTAAATTAGAGATTAATGAAATGAAAACATTATAGAGGAGGAATACACACTTTTAAGAGTGGACACTATGAGAAAGGCAATAAAGACTATTTGGAAGCATATACAACAGCAGTCTGAAGACAACGAAAGGATAGATAAATACACACAGTTGCTGTCTTAATCCGAGTTTTGCTTTTAGTATGCTCATGGGGTTTAAATTGGAAAAACCTATGTGGATGTATGGGTTCGCAAATTACTAGAACAATAGAGCACATAAGACTAATTCCAAACTAAATAAAGAAAAAAGCAAAAAACAAAACACACCATTTAGAATATCATTCACTCATTTTTAGAATGGTTTTAGAATTTAATACAGTTGAAGTTTAATTTTGCTTAACTAAATATTGTCAGATTTGTAGAGTTCAAAAGTGGCACTTATTCAAATAAACAAGTAAGACCAAAAATTAGGAGAAAAAACTTGTAAACTACATGTAGCTGTGATTGTTATTCTTCAGGAAAAAGACACATACAGCTGCGTTTGGAAACTGTGAATCTTTACAATGGAAAGAGCCCAGTAACTGAAATATTTTGAAAGGAAAAAAAAAAATGGGGACAATATGTCCGTTATCAGTTAATTTCTAGGCATGTAATTTCAGTGTGTTCTGTGTGCTCATTTTTCCTCACAGGTACTGTATGCAGTGGGATATAAATCAGAGGGAATTTTCAAAAACCCAAGTTGCATTTATCTATACATAAAAAAGAAAATACTATTGAGGTGACCGTGTGTGTCAGCACATCTCTTTATTTCCACACCACCTGCTGCAATTAAAAATGAAATCACCAAGCAGCAAGTACAGTAACTTCATCAACCAGCTGATATTATAATTAATGACTATATAGAGCCTCTATTATTGTGTACTTCCAAGGCATCAAGTGGAAAGCTGTCATAGTGCTTTAAATAATGAAAAAGTTTCAGGCCTTGATAAATGGCTCAGTTGGATGCAGTTTAAAAAAGTTGAGAGCATATGCTTCTGTCATTAGAAACTAAGGACCCTCGTTACCCTTGCTATAACTCCTCAGATTCATCTGAAACTCTTTGATCCCCTCATGTACTTACACTGTGTTTAAAATGCAAAAGTGTAGAAAAATATGGTGTGTGCGAGAAATTCAGTTAGTAGGAAGAAAGATTAAAATAAACCTACTGTTCATTAACGTCTTTGTTTCAAGCCTATCGAAAAAGATAGCATTAGTCTGTATCCACATTTCTTTTGAAATGAGAGTAAGCAGACATTTTTCTTTGATTCCTTTGAGATTTTGCTTTTAAGAAACAATTGAAATCCAATAAAGAAATGTACTTCAGAGAATTCTTATGAAGATATTTAACTGATTTAATAGAGAAATGACAGCAAGGGTATTTGTTCTTGCAGTCACAGTTCATGGCATTCTGCAATGAAGGGTACAGAATGGGTGTAAAGTACTGAAGCAGAAATTTTGGGTATTATTGCTGAGCAGGTTTAAACAATACGAATAGGCAAACTATTGGTAAATTCATTTCCTGAAGAGTATAGTTTTGTTGTTAAATATCACAATTTTTGCTGAAAACTGTTAGTTACTTTCAAGACAGTATTCATTTTTCTTCTTACTCTGAAGCTTTCACATAATGTATTTGCCTCTGAGGATATTCCATAGCGAAATGCTTTGCTTGGTAGAGCGTGTTACTGATAGAGAAAATTTTGTCTAATCCCTGACTCTCAGGGTTGTCATTTTGCTTTGTTTCATGTATAGAAGCTATATGCCAGAACCATTTTCAAACCTTTTATAAAAGACTGGAAAAAGGAAAATATAACCCCCATTTTCAAGAAGAGGAAAATGCATGACCTGGGGAATTACAGACCAGTCAGTCTCACTTCTGTGCCTGGCAAAACCTTGGAGCAGATTCTCCTGGAAGGCATGCTAAGGCACATGAAAATCAACAAGGTGCTTGGTGACAGCCAGCATGGCTTCACTAAGGGGAAATCCTGCCTGACCCATTTGGTGGCCTTCTATGGTGGGGCTACAGAACTGATGGACAGGGGTGGAGCAGTTGATGGCATCTACCTGGACTTGTGCAAAGCGTTCGACACTGTCCCACACGACATCCTTGTCTCTAAATTGGAGAGACATCAATTTGATGGATGGACCACTCGGTGGATAAAGAACTGGCTGGATGGCCACACACAAAGAGTTGTGGTCAATGGCTCCATGTCCAGCTGGAGACCAGTAACGAGTGGTGTCCCTCAGGGATCGGGGTTGGGACCGGTCTTGTTCAACATCTTTGTCCCTGACATGGACAGTGGGATTGAGTGCGCCCTCAGCAAGTTTGCCGATGACACCAAGCTGTGTGGTGCGGTTGATACGCTGGAGGGAAGGAATGCCATCCAGAGGGACCTGGACACGCTTGTGAGGTGGGCTGATGCCAGCCTCATGAAGTTTAACCATGCCAAGTGCAAGGTCCTACACCTGGGTCAGAGCAATCCCAGGCACAGCTGCAGGTTGGGCAGAGAAGAGATTCAGAGCAGCCCTGCGGAGAAGGACTTGGGGGTGTTGGTTGATGAGAAAATGAACATGAGCCGGCTTCAGTGTGCGCTCACAGCCCAGAAAGCAACCGTATCCTGGGCTGCATCAAAAGGAGCGTGACCAGCAGGTCAAAGGAGGTGATCCTGCCCCTCTACTCTGCTCTTGTGAGACCTCACCTGGAGTATTGTGTGCAGTTCTGGTGTCCTCAACATAAAAAGGACATGGAACTGTTGGAACAAGTCCAGAGAAGGGCCATGAGGATGATCAGGGGACTGGAGCACCTCCCGTATGAAGACAGGCTGAGAAAGTTGGGTCTGTTCAGCCTGGAGAAGAGAAGGCTGCGTGGAGACCTCATAGCAGCCTTCCAGTATCTGAAGGGGGCCTACAGGGATGCTGGGGAGGGACTCTTCATTAGGGACTGTAGTGACAGGACAAGGGGTAACGGGTTAAAACTTAAACAGGGGACGTTTAGGTTGGATATAAGAAAGAAAGAAATTTTTTCCTGTTAGGGTGGTGAGGCACTGGAATGGGTTGCCCAGGGAAATTGTGAATGCTCCATCCCTGGCAGTGTTCAAGTCCAGGTTGGATGAGGCCTTGGATGACATGTTTTAGTGAGAGGTGTCCCTGCCCACGGCAGGCGGGTTGGAACTGGATGATCTTCAGGTCCTTTCCAACCCTAATTATTCTATGATTCTATGATTCTATGACTTGTGTTCCTTCTAAAGTACTGAATTAAGATAATGAAACATATATGTGAATATATAACCAACAACAGAAATAAAGGTTTCTTACCATCATATGAATGTGTGAGGTAATAAAATAAGCTAGTGCTGGTTTTCCCTCTGTGTTTCATTATTTAGATTCTATTATTTAGAATCCACTTTTCATGAGCATCCAAACTCACCAAAGCACTGTGCCTTGGTATTAGGTGTAAGCATGTAACAGAAGGATCTTTTAGTTGAAGAATTTCTCAGTGGCTAAAATGTATGTTTGACAACCTGATGGTCATAAGGAGTGAACTGGAAAGATCTATGAATGCCTGGGAACATAAAAAGTCTACTTGTGCAAGGAATGAACATTGTTTATCCTCTGTTGTGTGCAGACTATCATACTGCAATAGCAACAGCAACAGTCTGTGGTGTCAGTGAATCCCTTGGATTCTTTGTGCTTGATAGCTGTCATTGCTTTGGGTTTTTTTTATTGAGCAAAAAGTACAGTTGAGTGACCACTATATAATGTACACCTCAGAATATTTACAAACTCTGTGCAAGTGGTTAGACAGATGCAAATTAAGTACTGACGCAATGGGTCCATCTCCATTCATTTCTAACGTATACTTGCTTGCATGAGATATGAATTTGTGATAAGTGCTGAATATTAACTAGGATATTTGGACATTAATATAATGTTCTTATATCACCACAGCATCTTGGCAAATTAGATTAAAACTGAAGGACACAGAACCTGATCCATCTTTAAATTCATGATGTGTGAAAGTTGTACTTCAGACAAGTGTTAGGCTAATTGCTTCCTTAGCTGGTGACTTTACTAAGTTATAAACAGAAATATCTATCTTGGTGTGGTAAGTGGCTAGTAGGCAGGGAAGAAAGATAGCAAAGGCATTAATAGAGGTAGCATTTTGCATATATTCAAAATATTGTCAAATGGTGCTATTGGATGCCTAGATTTTTCACGTTTCAGGACTTCTGTGCTCTGGCTAGTAATTAAATTAATTATTTATCCATTGTACACAGTCTTGAATTACTGTATGATTAGCTTGGGCACTTAAAAGCATAACAACACTTGAAAGCAAAATCCAAGCATAGATATTCCATAGCACGTCTTACAATCTAAATATTGCTCTTAGTCTAATCGAAGCAGCAAGAGTAGTCACAGCAGTTGATGGACTATTTTTCAAATTGATTTCAAAAATGTATTTAAGGGGATGATCTTCTACTCTAGATTACCTATTGATTTTTAATATGAAAAGCTCATTATATAAGCAGTAACTGCATATAAAAACCTAGCAAACCTTTGCATAAATCCTTTAATTGAATTTCCAGAGCCTGTGGTTCTACTTTTTTTTTTTAATTAAATCTATTTCTTTTTTTAAGTGTTACTGTGTAATTTGCATGCTGTGAAGTGGCCCTGTCCCAGATAAAGTGCCATTGATCCTTATTAAACCTCACCTCTGGGCTTGCTCAAAACTAACTGGAAAAATTAAAGTGTTCATGCTGCAATGCACTTATTGCTTGTGTGATAGGATTACGGAAAAAAAGAGTAACATTAATTTCCAAGAGAGAATTTATAATGCAAGATTTTATTTTTTTTTTTTCAATTTGATAATTAATAGCAAAATCATATCCTAAATAGAAATTGTATTTCAGTCTGCATACTGCAGTAGTAATTAGGAAAGATAATGTATACCTGATATAAAACTGTGATGTTTTATATGGACACTCCTTTGGTATATTAATTTCTTTAAGTGTTCCAAACGATTATGGATTCAGCCCAACAGCTTAAATAGAGATTTGAGAGGGAAGAAAATAAATCTGGAACATATGCAGTACCTTATATTAATAGATTTCATTTTATTTCTTGAGTTTATAATGTGAAAAATGGCAGTCTGAAAATATTCATGCTAACAATTTTATATTAGAATTATCATGTGAAAGAAAAGTAAGTTGCAATACTATTTTCAAATTTTTTAGATACCTATCGTTTTTTATTTGAAAAGCAGTAAAGTCTGCTAAAGAAATATTCATAATCAATAAGAATACAAGGTATGGAATACATTAACAGAGTTATAAAAATGTTAGCAATATGACTCAAAATGAAAAACACAGCAAGTTATGTATGGTTTAAAGTGTAATCAATTTTGAAGTTGCGTATGAGGATATAAATGATAAACACAAGGAGTAGCATTTTTAGTAAAGGCTGTTGCAAAAAAAAAAAAAGTACTGTATTTATGGTCTATTCCATTTGTTTTATAGATCATTAATGTAGAAAACAAACACAGTGTATTCATCTTCTTAGGCAGTTTAAAATTCCATTAAATGATATTTTTAAATGGAAATTTTGAGCTTATTTTATGTGCTGCTTTCTGCAAACACATGTACTGAAAGTGAATGTAAACTGCGTTTCCAGCAGAAGCTGATACCACAGGAATAATGTTCAGAGGTGTTTCAGATTTGTAGGGTAAGCTAGTGGGTTTTTCCACTTTCAGCAAAGAGAACTGCTAAATCTGTTACTTTTAAGAAGAGGTGAATTGCATATTGTATTGCCTGTGATATATTACGCACAACTAGGTTGGAATTGTCAATTGTAGCACAACCTCATTCCACAGTGAAAATGTTTGTTTCAGAATGTCTTATCTGGAGAGCAATTGGTGCAATTTGATTTTTGCACTTTGCTTGGTTAATACAGAACCAGTTTAAATACTACTTTCTCACTGATCAGAACCTAACCAATTTGTGTTTAACTGTATTAGCTACTTAAATGTATTATGTATTTGCTTTAAAGCTCCTACATTGCCTTTATATAAGCACAGATTATTCCAAAATCAGCCTATTGGTCTGATTTCATGTACCCACTGAGATGGCAAATTAACATTATATAAGTTGTATTTTACTCTTTTTTCAGTACCACTACCTAAAAGCAAAACAATAAAAGAAACCCCTCTTAAACTTGAAAAGTCCTGAATCATAGAATCATAGAATCTATGCAACTTGTGATATTGTGTAGGTATTTATAATGAATTATCTGAAATGTATGGGCGAACCCCATCAGTAAGACATATTATTATTAGGGTGAATTGTTCCTATGAGGTATCTAAGAAGAAACACAACTGAGACAAGCATTTTTATATCAGATGAAGACCAGATGCTTCTCTGGCTGTTTTGCAGTACTGTTACCATTCCTATACAAGAAATTTCATCACAGAGACAGCAGAGAAAGGTGATGAAGAACATGGTTTGTGGATCAAAGGAATGGACTGTGGTGTTTTGTGACTTGTGGAAGTTGACTCATGGCTTTGAATCTTTGGGTTTGAATATGTAAAATACCATGCTCCTCCCCTATGGCACAGCATTCCTAGGCTTGCACTGGGAATATCTTTCTTCACAGGGGCAGCTGAGTGACTCTTAAAAAAATATCTTAACTGCAGCAGTGCTTGCTTAAAAGGTAAAACAGACAACAAATGGGCTCGTGTGGCACAGAATTTCTTAAGAAAGACGTCCTGATTTCATTCTTTTCAGAAACCCCTTTTTTACTGACCTTTCTAAAATGGCGTGCAGTGTTCCTGAATGAACTTAATTTTTCTAGTGTTGTTTCCTGGAGGTAAAAGAGGAGGTAGGCAGAGGGAGGAGGTGAATTGGTCCTCTAGCAGCAATATGGGAGTTACTCAGAAAATCTATGCTGACCTGGAGCCTTATTAATAACTGAGCATGAAGCTAGGCTGGTATCATTTAGTTTACTTATGAGAGAATGGTGCACCACTGAACAAAGGTAGCTGGGAAGATCCATTCAGCAGAAGGGAGTGCAATCACAGCTGCAGCAGACCTGCTTCTTTCTTCTGCAGTGTTGCGAATTTTGCACTAAGGGGCAGTTATCGTGTGGAGTTCCAGAGAGCAGTCTGCTTCCTCCCTCTCTGCTAGGGCAAGATCATCTTCAGCTTTGGGAAATTTAATTTCCATCAACAGGCAAGCACACAGCCAGTGCAAAGTATTTGCTCCAAATTTGAATCTTTATCATTATTTGTGTTCCTCCTCTATGTCATCAAGCAGATTTCTTGTGGATTATTTCTCTGAACAGTTGTTGCAAGTACCATTTTGCTCCTTGAAACTCGTTTCTGTTTACCTTATGTACATCAGAAGCATTCAAAATTATGCTTTAGGAAGAAGGTTTTCAAATCCTTTCCTGGTTGTTTGTCGATGGATTTGTTGTAGTTTCCTCATACTCTTTAGTGGAGGAAGTAAGTGACACTGATCAGTGAAAGTGGACAGTAAGATTTATAATGTATTTGTGCTAGCTGATTGCCAACAGAACTGGCCTTTCCCAGCGGTGCTGTACGCATACTTGGAAAATCAATAGGGATTAGCCTATGACCCCCTTCACATACTTATACTGTGGTCTGCATTGCTTACCAATATTTCATCTGTTTCACTTAAATGCTGTTACTTACTCAATAATGTGTGGCTGTTCTTGCAAGCTACTAATTAATTTTTAAAATGCAGTATCACTTGAAACGGAGATAAAGCACACCTTTAGCATCAGAGTGAGTGCAGCCAGTGGCTTCGTTAGTGAATTTGCACTGGGTACCTTTAATTAAAAATCCTACTTTGAAAGATTAAAGTTATACATTCCGATTAAAAAACGTTCTGAATCAAGTGCAGAGACCTTTTTGTGGTGGTTGCCAACAAGCTAAATTGCTAGGTTTCACTAGGCACCTGCAGTACTGCCTGTGCCATTTACTGGCCCAGTTGGACTTTTCAATATGTACAGTTGTACTTAGCACATGCATATAAGGAACTTATTTTTGGTGATATTTAGATAAATGTCTGTTTATTATTGCACTAGGATTTCTTTTGCACTAGGATTAACAGCTTCTGAAATGTGTTATGAGAAAACAAGGGATTTACTTTTGGTTGTTTAATTTTTGCCTTGGTTTGTTTGGATTTTGGTTTTGTTTTTAATTTTGCCTTAAAAATACTTGGTTTAAAGTTATTTCTTTTTTATCTCATGTAAGTTGCGAAAGAAAATATTTTATGTTTATAAATAAATAGATTTCATTTATGTTGAGTCCAGGGAATAGTCTTGACAGTGTGTTCACATTATGTAAACCAGGTTTTATTTGAAACACTAAGTTGAAAACTGGAAGAATCAGGTATTTTTTTGCTCTGACTATTAGAAAAATATAGTTTGATATACAATATAAAATACTTATTTCAAATTATACTTTACCATACAGTTTGCCAAAATCCAAAGGTAGTGGCCTAAAGCAGTTATTTTTGATGAGGTTGTTCTCCCAATAGAAGGATTTTAAAAATTCACAGTTTCTTATGCAAGTGTACCTTATTCCCTGGAGTTACTTATAGTTTCTTATTGATCTAGTAGCTGGTATTTGAATTGGTCGATGTACTCTGTAACTTGTTTAAGATACCGTACCTGAACTATTAGTTTAAATAATATATTCATAAATTGATTAATCATTACAGTAAGAGTTATTAGCCACATTTTTAGCTGTGCGCTATCCACAAATGATTCCTGGTATAATAATCATGCATACATAAACAGAGATTCATGTTTAAATTGCAGAACGCCTTATAGTAATTATACTGCTAGAAATAGTATGTTTCTACAAGAAGAAATCAACCTTTTTCTGCGTGGGCAGCAAAACTCAGTGTGTTTGTTTAATGTGGATAAGTAATTGTAAATATCGATGTACTTATAAGCCATGTTATGGGAGCGAAGAAAGAAGGAAAGGAAAGATGTGGCTTTTGTTGGCAGAGGCAGATAGCTCTTAAGGTTTGATGTGTGTTTGGGTGTGACCAATTACTGGTGAGCTGAGCAAGGCCAGCAGGAAGGCTTTAGACCTCCCGTAGTATGGGAAGGAGCCAGAGGAACTACCTAACCAATAGCTATTTATAAAACTATAGATAATTACAAAATATTACACATAAAGGTATGCAGCTGCTTCTTAGGCATTGCAGAAGAGTTTGACTTGCATGCCTTCATTTGATGACATCTTGCTTTTGAAAAGTCTCGTGTTGCTATCAGCATACATATAGCATGTGCAGTTGCTATAACTGGGGGGTAGCTGTGGCAGTTAAGCTTGGAGCTTGAGATTATTATGGGAAAGGAGGAAAGGCTTTGTATTCTCTCTTATAATCTATATTTTAAAGTATATAATAGGAATGAGCTCCAAAAAACAGAAGAGCAACCACCGTAATTTTCATAACAAAGATCCTAGCCTGGCTCACACAAGGAGTCAGCGTGAATATTTCTGGCCACCACAGTGTGCATGAAATACATCCAAAAGTTTTTGTTAAAAAAAGAAATGCTCTCCAAAAAAGGTTGGTGCGTGCAGAGGGAGCTAGAAAAATCTATTTAACCAAAAGCATCAGAACTCCCTTTCTTAGTAGCATTTGGGTTTACTTTACTAAATGGCACAGAGTCCCAACAGCTTTAAACAACTTTCATTTTGACTTAATCCTAAATTCTGTGAACAAATGTGAACACAGAGTACATACACATGCACTCTTACCATCAAATTAATGTTATCAAATTACCAAATTAATGTTCTCTTTTAGTTAATAATCTGAGTGTAGTGGGGAAAATCACACACCTCACATTTAAGCTTTTTTCCTGCATAAACTATTGTCATGAGCTTTGGAATCATGTGTTTTGCAAATGAATAACTAGAGGAGCTTTTTCATATTTTAGTTTGAAAGCCATTTTGTTTCACCACATGCTTTTTCCACTTCATAAATTCTACTTTAAAACATGTAACAACCTGCTAAATTAATATATACTGTGTTCTTTCTTTAATGGGTAGGGGAACTTGTCTCACAGCAGTGCATTTGTTCAGCTCTGTTTTGAAAAAGTGCTGCCTGCCGTGTGAAGGACATCTGCTCACAAATGAATGATTGTGCTTTTGATTCGGAGCAGCACCTTCACTTTAAATGCTGGCTGCAGATGAAAGGAACAGATTGCTGTGGTGCTGCTTTTGTGAGGATTCCTCTACCCAGCATGTGGCTTCATACATTATGGAGAGAAAATCCACTTTATGCTACCACTCCTCACTGCACTTATTTTGCCAACCTTATTTAGAATGTCATCAAGGATCACTTTTCTACAAAGGAATAAAACCCCGGTTAGGAAGATTAAGCAGATACATTATTTACAGTGTTTAATTATCATTGTACAGGTTTATTAAACTTCGCGGTTACCTGGAAACCTAAGCAGGTGCTCGAAAAAAGTCTAATAAAGTTAAATAAAGAATGGTTTGTGTAAAATGAAATCTTTTTATGTGTGCCACGTTAATATAAATGTCCAGGGTTTTTTGGTTGTATGCCAAACTTGACTTGCATTTAATGTTGTGATTATTATTTTTTTCATAATCCATTCCTAGCTCAAGTCTTATTATGATAGGAGATCCCACAGAATTCTCTGCTGGGTTGAGCAGCAGCCTATTACGCTACTGAGTGTCCTAGATGATAAACAGATGTACAAGGTATGCTTGGTAAATCTCAAAAGATTCCTTTTTTCTGGTATTAAGGAATTTTGTAGCAAAACCCCCAACTGTAGCACCACCATACGTTTTGGAATTTTCTTTAAAATTTATACTGATTAAATAATTTACTTTGCTTCTTTTCACATAAATTGACATACTTGGTCTCTATTTAATCATAGAAGTGAGATTTTAATTTTTGTTAATTTTATTTTTTTTTTAATTTAGCAGTAGAAGTGTTGTCCTTTAGGAACAGCTTCCACATCTCTGTACGCTATTCACTAATATAAACTAATGAGCTCCATTAAAGATCTGCCCACATAGTTGCAAAGAACCACCTATTAATCTGTCATCTTTGAATACTCTGAGAAAATTAAGACCACCAAGCAACCATGAATTCAAAAATGAAAAAGGCAGTACCAAGCCTATTATATTCTAAGAATGAGTGCCAAATAGGTAGGAAGTCACTGGTGTTACTAAAGAGATGCAGACAAATCCCACTGGTTTAGTTCAGTAAAATAGCCCAGAAGCATATCAGGGTGAGCATGGGCTGAAATCCTGGCTCTTCTGAGGTCAAAGGAGTTCTTGTATTTTTCCTGGTGTATAGTTAACTGTTTTAACAGGAAACTGGTGAGCAACTAAATGCACAAATAGTTGAACTACGTAGCAATAGTGGCTTGGATTAATTGTGGGTGATTACGTGGAAACTAGAAAAGACTGTTCAAATTTATCTGGTAGTACAATTCTGGGTTTAAACCACAATGTGATAATGAGTTGTAAAAATTAATATCCATGATTCCTATTGTTTTGATTAAATTTGATTTATGCCAAACTATTAGATACCTTATTCCTAGGTCTAACTCTAATATATATTTTGATGAAAATATTCATATTTGCTTGTCTGAAATCTGCTTAAGGGATATTTTGTATTATTGATTAAAACATCCTAAATATAGCATTGCATTTAAAAAAAAACAAACAACTGAGGTTTAGTTCTTCTTTTAAGGCTTTGTTTTTATAAATAAATAACCATAGTTATCATAAGTATATTAATGTTTGATCACTTTTTGCAAGTCATTCTCTTGTTTGGAATTTGAAGGAAGGGAGAGTCAACCTGTGAGCAGATTTTGGTGTATCTTTTGGGGGTTGGATGAGTTTTGGTGGTTTTGGGTTTTTTTGGTCATCAAACCACTTTCATATATATGATTGATTTCACTATGACCAGCTCTGAAAAGGGATACATGTCAACTTCACTAGTGTACTTGAACTGGCTGCTTCTTTATAGCTGCTCAAGATATCTCAGATATAATTAGTAAGCTAGCTGCTAATAAGGGTGGCATATTGTTGTTGAGAATAAAGAGTTTGTCATACTTGGGGCTATAGTTAGTTGGTGCTAATTTTTGTATTCCACTGGGTAAGCTTTGACAAAGACCTGTCATTTCCCAGATAAGCCATTCTTTTACGAGAACATCTGTTGAAAGAGGCAATTTAAAATCTCCTTAAAATCCAGGGCATAATTAACACTACAGGGATACAAATACTAGCTTTCTGGAAGCTATTCTATTTCGCTTTATCTTGATGTTCAGTAACCTTTTCCAGTAGTTTGATTGTTAGGGTGTTTTTTTTTCCCTTTTTTGTCACCATTTTGCATTTAGCATACCATTCTATGTTCACAATAAGCATCTGAACTAAACCAATAAAAATACAAACTATAGCCCACTGATGGTAACTGAAAAAGAGAGCATGTCCTGCAGCAGGATGGTGTAGTTGTCTTCATATATAATAGGTTAAAGATGAAGGTCATTTGCATTTTTGGAAACCTCTTTATATCTCAATATTGAACCATTATCTTTTTAAGAGCTGTTTTTTGTTAAAGTTATTAAAAATTAATTGAAAGAATCAGAAGTTTCTACAAAGCAAATTGGAGTAAATAGAGTGATGTCTGCCACCTATGAAAATCTGAAATAAAAACCTGGTTATAAGTTTTGAATTTAACCAGCAGATAACGCTAAATAACTTAATGTTATTAACACTTCAGCAGTTTTCCTGTAGAAGAAAACAACAATCGCCTGCCTATTTATTTGGTTATAATATGGAAAACAGGTATGAAATTCAGCCCTCACTGAAGCCAATAAAATACTAGCCAATAAAATATTAGGCTTTGAGTGATCATCCTTAATTTTGGCATTTATCTACTTCTGTCCCTTCCTTGATTGTAGGAAATATAGTGAGATTCTTGAAGCAGAATAAGAGTCCTTATTAATGCTCTTGCTTAATAAAAATGGCAAAAGTACTGCTGGATTACAGCAAGAAAATAATGTATCCCCAGTTTGGGTCTGAACATGTTTCAGAAATGGAATATGAATCATGAGTCATTTATGCCTATTTTAACATTTCTGTATGTCAGCCTGTTTTTGCTAAGTGTTCTTTTAATAATCTTGCTGATTATTAAAATTTAACTTTTTCTTACATGATTTGAAACTGTCTGACCACATGGCTCAAGGAAACCAATGCCTCTTAGGATACAGCTATGAAAATGGTGTAGTCTCAAATCTTGTATATTTAATTGAAGTGGCTATTGTACGGAGAAGGAGTATTCCCATTCCATACTGGAATTCCAGTACCTTATTTCTTTCTGGAAAATTGCAAATTTGTTCTTTATAGAGCTCAGGCATAAAAGCTGTCTGTTGCACTAATGTGGAAGATGTTTTCTTATTACATTGTCTCCATGCAAATAACAAATTAATGCAGCTTGTAGAGGAATCTAATCACTGTAATTCAGCATTCAGGGGAGCAAAAAATGATCGTGCTTGTCTTCACTCTTCCAAGAATGACACCAGATTTTAGGTTTTTAATGCATCGCCTATTTAGCTCATTAGTTTTAATACACAGGTTTTAAAGTCTTTCCTTCAACATTATCTTCAGAACAAGATGTTAAGCTCCCCAAGTCTGCAATCTCATATCAAGATATGGTTATGGCCTTGCAGTTATCCTTCTATTTTATGCCCAGTTTTATCTTTATGCATCAATCTTCTATTGTATTTTGTCTTTGAGAGATTTAATTTATGCAGCGGGTCATTACAGCTTTCATTTGCCCATACAGAGGGACCCTGGGGATAAGAATGCATTAAAACCAACTGCCCCTGTGCCACCCAACCCAAACCTTTCTGGTGATTAGAAGTCTCAACTATGCTGCTGAACACCCTAATTTAAAAAACAAAATAATGTGTTAGTTTACTGAACTTCTCTTTCTTACCAAGGTCAGAAATCAGCTACTTCTTTCTGAAGAGGTCTTAAACTACTGTCAACCCTTACCTGTGCTAAAACTGGCTTCCTCTCCTTTTACACCTTCAAAATAGTTTTAGAAATTCCCTCGAACTGCACTCTCTGATTGCATTCATTCTTTGGCCTTTCTGTTGCTTTTGAGCCTTTGCAATGTTTTAAGTAACAGCTGTGTTGTTTCACCCTGCTGTCCCTTTATGCACTTCTCTTAGATTCCAAAATGATTTAGGGTTAAAGTTACAGTGATCTGTTGGCTCTGAGAACACTGCAGTCGCCCTCCCACATTGGTTTTCGTTACTTTTACCTGTTCTGTCTTGAAACCCATTCAAAAATGTAAAATATGAAAGAAAAGAAAGTCTTTTTCACTGAGGCGCCTAGTGCAGAAAGATGCAACTGTTTAATTGAATGGCTTTTGAATGTTTTTTATCAAGGAGTAGAAAATGGTCTGAAGGTCAGCTTGTTTTCAAATATGGATCTTTTTCAAATCCGAGAAATGCACAACTGGACTTAAATGAAAGGTACATTTGCTGTGTGTTTTCCTGAGTTTCATTTTTAATCCCCAATAGCCTGTTTTCCTGCCCCCTTTAGATACTGGCTGTTCA
This sequence comes from Pezoporus flaviventris, assembly GCF_033815535.1. NCBI lineage: Eukaryota > Metazoa > Chordata > Aves > Psittaciformes > Psittacidae > Pezoporus > Pezoporus flaviventris. The sequence continues at coordinate 3,460,355 of NW_026892630.1, read as the reverse complement.
GCAAAGGAGGAGGAGGTTTAGCCATTCTTGTCAATTTGTCTTTTCTGAGATAAGAATGTGGGCTCATGTGACCTACTCCTACCCTGTGGCTATGTGACAAATGGAGTAAAATCAGTCTGTGAGGTCAGTGAGCTTCTTTTCCTTCACTGGTGGGTGGCTTTGTACATTGTTTGTATGCACAGTAGGTGGCACAAGTATTTAGTTATTCATTTTGTGTTTCAAAGTTATGCTGGGTCTTAATGTTCTTTCTAAGCTTTCTCTGTACCTTCATTTGCAATATGTAGTCTCTTGAGTTTCTGGAGTAGTTCAGTGGGCATCTTGAAGAAAACACTTGTGCTGTACATAATTTCTATTATTTGCTATGTTTCTACATCTTCTTTGGTGAGGAGCTCCCTCTACTATTCTTTCAAATGCTGTGTGTCCCTGGAGGACTATGAGGTGGGAATTGCCCATTCCTTTGCCTGTCTTAAGCAGACAAAACTAGGAGAGAAATGGTGTTGATGAAATGTTTTCATTTTCCACCCTTTCCCATTTGGCACATAGCTGTTTTGGCTAGGCTAATTCTGTCCCTCTCCTTTTCTAAAATGCTGTGATCTCCATAGATCACTCTCATTGAGACCCCTTTTTCTTTTGCCGCATTGTGTGTGTTCTTAGACTTGCCCATGTGATCTGGGTGCTACACTGAAAAGGGTAAGATAGTCTTAGTGTTATTTCTGCTGTACATTATAGATAGTGAACAACTTCAGCTGGAGGTACTTACTGCTTAGAAGACTATATGTCATTGTCAAAACTTCCTCAGATCCAAAACTCTATGGAAGGGCAATACGTGAGTAGAAACATACATGTTCTAGCTGGGCAGAAACCACACAAGAAGTGGACTAATCAGGGAGTAACTCAAGAGGAGTACTTTAGTGGCAAAGGAGTGTGATCATCTTAGTCTTAACAGGACTAACAGCGGAATTGTGGATGTACAGCTCCTCCTATGCTGTAATAATCATTTGAGAAAGCTGGCTCCCAAAACCTAGAAAGAAATGGTTCTTTGGAAATGCTAAGTGAAATAATGAATTTTGTTTTTTCCTAATTGTCGTGGTTTAAACCCTAGCCACACAGCTTGTTCACTCACTCAGGAGGATCAAAAGAGTGCAACTCCCACGGGCTGAGACAAGAAGAGTCCAGCAGCCAATGTACAACACAAATCACCACCTTTACCACCAACGACAACAATGATAGGAGAAATAACAAGGGAAGAGAATACAATACCACCGGCCAAGAAACGAGTCCCACCCAGAAGCCCGTGTCCTTCCGGGTAACTCCCAGTTACCCCCCAACCCCGGGCATGACGTGCTGTGGTATGGAATACCTCTTTGGCTAGCCTGGGTCAGGTGTCCTGTCTCTGCTTCCTCCCGGCTTCCCCTCCTCCCTGGCAGAGCATGAGACTCACAAAGTCCTTGGTCAGGGTAAACATCACTTAGCAACAACCGAAAACATTGGCTTCACCAACACTGTTCCCAGGCTGGAAGTCAAAACACAGCCCTGCACCAGCTACCACGAAGGCGAAACATGACTGCTACTGCTGAACCCAGGACACTAATATATATCTTCCCCAAAAAGTGTTGTGATTGCCTATTTCACTGAATTAAAAAACAAACCAGCCAGCCAAAACCTGAAAGACAAACTCACTTAAAATTCATGGATTGTTAAAACTTGATTAGTTGTTGGATTTGTTCAAGTAAAATTCTCAAAAACTTGAGGAAGCTTAGTATTTGAAGGCTATTATTGGCTTTAACAGATTAAACAGCTGATGTGCTTTATGACAGAGCAGTTTATTAAACTGAGTATTCTGTGGAAAGAAAGCCAGAAAGAGCTGAAATGTTATCTTAAAGTTACTTGTTGGTGCTTCCTAATCTTTTTTTTCAGAGCATTTTTTCCTTTTCATAATGTTACATACAATTTACAATGCTTCTGCAATTTCCCTTCATTATCCTGAGGAGCCATTTTATTCCAGCTGTGTTACATTTACTTTATTATGGGCCTAAAATGCTAAAGTTACTCCTGGGTTAGTCAGCAGGGGAAGCTGACCTACAGCTAGTTAATGGCTTCCCTTGAGTCACCAGAATTTCCCAGTGCACAAGACTATGTATTAGCAATGCACTCTGTTCAATGTAATACATGTACATGTATTCTCATTATATGACAGCCTAATATATGCCGGAAGGACCCAGAATAAACTGCCTCAAACAAGACAGTTTTTTTTCAACATGGCACCCTAAAGTGAGTGTAAACTTAAATCCTCCCTTCATCATGAAGGATCCTGAAGTTAAAACTGGAATCACTAAATGATTTGTAATGTGTGTTTCAATATCCAGACGTTCATTAAAGTTTCAGTGCTGATCTATGAAAAAATACAGTTTATTAGTAATAAAAGCATTCTCACCTCCCATCTTCAAAGCACAGCACAAATGTTAACTTGGCTTCATTATGTTATATATATGGGTGTGTAAAATGATGTATGGGTGATTTATCTGTCACACACCAATTCTGAAAGGTGTTTGAGCTCTTTATGCCTCAGGGAGTGGCTTAAACAACATATTGTTCTTGGCTACTGATAACTGCATTCACTCCCATATGGGAATACATCGCTTCATGTGGAACTCTGTCTAAAAGCTTGAATCAGATAACTTTAATAGCAGTAGTGCTCCATTTCAGGAAATTCCCGATGTGACATTAGATTCCATTTTGCTGGCATACTTATACTAAAATAAAACTAATTGAAAGAATATGTTGTCCAAACCATGTTCGCAGTTGAAATCTTATTAGTTCAGTTATTGAAGGAGTATATATCCCAAGAGGGTTTGAACCATAAACATCTTTGTTTATTCTTTGTGGGTCAAGCTAATGCTTCATTTAAGAAACTGTGGGACACTCCTGATAAATACCTGCTTGATTCTCAGATTCACAGTCTAGTTTTAAGTCATTAGGCCAGATTATTCCAGTATGTTGTTAGCAGAAAAATACTTAATAAAAGTTAACTTTGAATAGAATTTATTTCAGACATCTGATTTTCAGACAACCTAAAAAAGTTGATTCAGAAGGGGCACTGTATATTTAAAATACAATAATTAACATATTGGTTATTTTTCATAGAAACATAGAATCCCAGACTGGTTTGGGTTGGAAGGAACCTTAAAGCTCATCCAGTTCCAACACCCTGCCATGGGCAGGCAAACCTTCCACTAGATCAGGTTGCTTCAAGTCCCATCCAACCTGGCATCCACATGCTATGGATCGTATGTGCTCAGGGGTGTTATTTGGCCCACATTGTGAGCAACGTGGCAGTGCCTGGTGTCATAGCGAGCAGTGACTGGCGCCGCTCTGTAGCGCAACGTAGGAGTTTTGGTTCATACCCACCCCACTGGTAGGCACAGCTGTAGGTACCAAGCAGAATCCTTACCTTGAATCAACTGATCAGTGAATATTGTAGTGGGTGCTACGAGGTGTTAGGTGGAATTATGGCTGGGTGACACTTTGCTGACATCACTTTTAAGGTTTGAGCCAATTGTACTGTCTGGTGCTTAAGGAACACTTATTCAAATTTTTGAACTTTTTCAAAGTTTTTGAAATTTTTTCAAGCTTATTCAAATTTTTTATTCAAAACTTATTCACTTCAATACTTAGAGAAGTGCAACATACTAGATCTTTCACAGTGAAAAAAACAACCAACCAAAAAATAACCAAAATAAAAACCATAACCAAACAAATCTGGGTTGGAAAATGAAAATAAGATAATGCTTTATGTAGCACCTTTAAAATGTGAGTCTCAAAGACCTCTGTTAACACTTGACAAACTTCTCATTGATGCAAGCAGTAGTACTGTGCCCGCTGAGAGATGTGCCTACTGTGGGTGGGGTGTCCCCACGTTTCTGATTGGTGCCTTTGCTGCTCTCAGAGCCAGCCTCTCCCTTTCTCACATGGGAGACTGTGCCACAGTTAAAAGTGATACACACTTGACTTTAATAGCAGTACTTGGCTGATTAGACAGCATGTTTTAAAACCATTTGAGAATTCTGAAAATGAGTAATATTGTGGGAGATTTTTTTCACTACAGTTTGTAAATGTTTTGATCAATATTTATGTGGATTTTTTTTTTGTTTTATTTGCAATATTTTGCTTTATACTCAACAGCAAAGAACATAACTGAGTTTTAGTGGTGAAGCATCTGCAGTAAAACCTAATTATCATAGAATCATAGAATAGTTAGGTTTCGAAAGGACCTTAAGATCATCTAGTTCCTAACCCCCTGCCAAGGGCAGGGACACCTCACACTAAACCCATGTCACCAAAGGCTCTATCCAATCCAACCTTGAACACTGCCAGGGATGGAGCATTCGCAGCCTCCTTGGGCAACCCATTCCAGTGCCTCACCACCCTCACAGTAAAGAACTTCTTCCTTATATCGAATCTAAACTTCCCCTGTTTAAGTTTTAACCCGTTACCCCTTCTCCTGTCACTACAGTCCCTAATGAAGAGTCCCTCCCCAGCATCCCTACAGGCCCCCTTCAGATACTGGAAGGCTGCTATGAGGTCTCCACGCAGCCTTCTCTTCTCCAGGCTGAACAGACCCAACTTTCTCAGCCTGTCTTCATACAGGAGGTGCTCCAGTCCCCTGATCATCCTCGTGGCCCTCCTCTGGTGTCGAGGACACCAGAACTGTACAGAATACTCCAGGTGAGGTCTCACGAGAGCAGAGGGGCAGGATCACCTCCTTCGACCTGCTGGTCACGCTCCTTTTGATGCAGCCCAGGATACGGTTGCTTTCTGGGCTGTGAGCGCACACTGAAGCCGGCTCATGTTCATTTTCTCATCAACCAACACCCCCAGGTCCTTCTCCGCAGGGCTGCTCTGAATCTCTTCTCTGCCCAACCTGTAGCTGGGCCTGGATTGCTCTGACCCAGGTGTAGGACCTTGCTCTTGTCATGGTTAAACTCCATGAGGTTGGCATCAGCCCACCTCACAAGTGTGTCAAGGTCCCTCTGGATGGCATTCCTTCCCTCCAGCGTGTCAATCGAACCACACAGCTTGGTGTCATCGGCAAACTTGCTGAGGGCGCACTCAATCCCATGTCCATGTCACCAACAGAGATGTTGAACAAGACCGGTCCCAACCCCGATCCCTGAGGGACACCACTTGTTACTGGTCTCCAGCTGGACATTGAGCCATTGACCACAACTCTTTGTGTGTGGCCATCCAGCCAGTTCTTTATCCACCAAGTGGTCCACCTATCAAATTGACATCTCTCCAATTTAATTTAATTCTTATTTTATTATTGCCTGGTGGAATACCACCAGCTTTTATGCAGTGTTATAGCTGTCACTCTGCATTTCAAGTTAATTGATTTCAGTTAGAACCTGAATTTCATATATGAACAATGGACACAAATAGAGAATACTACTTTGATTGAATAAATGGGGTCTGGGAGACTGAAGTGTCATCTAATCCTGTAATTTGTAGAATTGCCTCATATTACAAGCTTTCATTTTTCAGCTTTGTGCATTTTGTTTTGGGGTTCCAGCATAAGCAATAATCCAGACACATGGATATCCCATGTAAATCAGCTTGTTTGCTGCTGACATCTCCTACCTGGCAGTTTAGGATATAGCAAATCACACCTGAATAAAGCATCCTACAGTTTTTAATTACTGAGACTTTTTCAGCTGTCAGAATCGTTCACATTTCCTACAGTTTCTTTCTTCCTGTATTAGGATGTAATATTGTAGAAAAATATTGTATTTTCTTTCTTCCGTATTTTTTATATTTACCCTCTTGTTGCACCTACCTTTTATAAGTTTCAGATTTGTGATCTGTCCTCAGTGACCTTGTCTTCATTTCCTTCTCCCTCCATCTCTCCTAACCATTTACAGCAAACCACCCTCGTATTGGCATGGTAACCTCTCTAAATGTCTCGTTTACAAATCTTTAATTCTCCTAAACGCTTCCTAGTGAGGAAAATTGGCTTGCAAGCAATCTTGCCTTTACTGTGCTTAATAAGACACTGCATCTATTCATACTGCTTCTGAATATCTTTACTATAAAAGCTCCAAATTGTATATTGCAGAAATTGCGAATCATTGGTTCATCTCCAGTTTAGATCCTTAATTGACAAGATATGTAGCCGTTATATAATTGTACAAGAGAATGCTGAGGAGCAGAAGTTGAAACAGATGTAAAGACATTCCCTGATTCTGTAGCTTGTCACTGATGCAGTTTGAACTCAGTTGCTAACATGGACTACCTCAGATATTTATAAATGTTAGATAAGAACATCACCAAATTAAATTCGAAAGAGAGGAAACTAAATGTTGCTTATCAAGGACTTGGGATCTTGTACAAGTTCATTACAAAAGTGAATTTTCCATCAAACAGATGTTTATTTTAATCCAGAAGTTTCTTTAGTAGAGATGTCCACCATTTGGAACAAAACCACTCCAAAGTGATTATGCCACCTTATTGCTTAGATATCCTCATATATTTCTTGTTATTCTAGTTGAGTACTACATTCAGACAGAGGTTGCCAATAAAGTTTATTGTAGGAGCTAAGTGTCAATATCTGTAGTACCCCCCGCCTAGGGTGCTTGTAATTAAAATGCCACAGATAGTCTGGGAGAAGCATGAAAATTTGATGGCAAATTGATTTCAGGTTCATCTTGAAATTTGTCCTCAGCTGGACTCAATACTGCTGGCAGACATTGGATGGCTTTTGTCAAAAGGGTTTGCTGGGATGAGACAGAGATGCCTTGATCTGAATATTAAATACAGTGCTCTGCTTATGACAGTTTGCTTACTGCTAACGTGTTCCTTTTTTATACACATTTTGTTGTGTGGGAAATGTTGTGGGCGACATCGCTCTATTTTACTTAAGAAAATATGTTGCTTACAAGTATTTCAGCGCACTAAAGACTAGACTTACAATATTAGCTTCAAACCTAAGCATACAGCTTCAAAACTTATGAATTTCATAGATAATCTAAAGATTAAGCTGAGGTGCACAAAGAAACGAAGTCTGATAAGGTAATAGGTAAAATTTGTGTAGTAATGGGGTTGGAGGTTGGAAATCCCATGTACAGTAATCTTTATCTAAGATAAATATGGTTGGTTGGTTGGTTTTTTTTTTCTCAGTTTAATTTATAGAGAAAGTACTTGGAGCAAATATAAAATAACTTTTATGCTGTCAAATTAGAATCTTATAGTAAGTCCTGTAAAGACTTTGATTTTCACAGATTTGTTAGCAGTAACTTTCTGCTGTTGAAGGTATTTGAAATAATCTTATAATGAGAACTGTTTAAAGTATTTTACAAAATCTGAAGAGTAGTCTGTCCACCAAATAACAAAAAGTGTTACTTATTTCAGATGTGTGCTGTGTTTCAGGAACACAACTTTGTTTTGTTAATGTTATTCCAGAAGTAATTATGATTTTGTTTCAAAAAAACCCAACAATTTTGCCTGTTGTCGAGGCCCCACTGTTAACTTAAAGTCTTTGCTTAGATTTTCATTCTTCAAAACCAGACCAGACAACACTTGAGGATGCATGTGAGTTCAAGTGCTGCCCAAGTGCAGCCGGAAAAGGAGGGTGCTTAGAGAAGGTTGTGCTCCAGAGCCACTGGGACAAGTGAGCTGCGTGGATAAGGAAGGTTACATGGAGCTCCACAGTGCTGAACTTCCCAAGGTATTTTCTTCTCTGCTACACCTATATAGGTGCAAACACAGCAGTGATAGTAATGCAGACATGACCATAAGTTTGGGGTTTGTTTTTCTTTAATGCCTCGATAAAGGCACTATCAGCTGAAGTGATAAGAAGGAGAAGATTTGAATGTTCCATCCCTGGCGGTGTTCAAGGCCAGGTTGGACAGAGCTTTGGGTGACATGGTTTAGTGGGAGGTGTCCCTGCCCATGGCAGGGGGGTTGGGACTAGCTGATCTTAAGGTTGTTTCCGACCCTAACTATTCTATGATTCTATGATTCTAAGATGAGAGTGGCAGAAACAGTGGGAAAGAACTGAGAGGAGGAATATAGTAGAATAAGGGTCACTTCTGAGGATTGCTCATCTTCCACCTGTGGAAGAACTATGTTAAGGCTTACCATGAACTCCTGGCTGAGTCACCTATGTTTGAATTGGCATAGCACGTCAGTAATTTTTGTAGGAGTTTCTTCTGTCCTTTCCTTTCACCTCTTTATTGTGCCCGTATGTGGACAAATACTCAAGTGGTATAAAATATTGTTTTTATAACTTAAACACTGATCCCATCTTAACATTTCTCTGAATCTAAATAATGCAACTTTTTGCAAAAGTAAAAAAAAAAAAGTGATTCTGGACTTAGCTAGAGGTCTTCTGGTACTACTGCTATGGGAAATTAGCTAGTGTCATGACGAGGAAAATTAGACCTGGATAGTGTAAATTTAGCATTTTTCTTAATTTTGATTTTTAAAATACCTGCAGTGCTCACTCTAAGCATTTGATGCGCCGTTCTTCCTCTTCTCCTTCTCCTCCCTGCAATATTTAAAAATAAAATAATAATCAACTATTGCACTGGAAGAAGACTCTCTTAGGTGCCTGAGATCCAGACTGAAGTATCTGATCTCATTTCAAATGGTCAATTTATTTCCTCCTTTCCTGACACTGGTAAAATTGTGTTTTTATTTCCAGCTATGATAGATTTGTTCGCTTGGTAAATATTATATGGTACAGGAGTCTTTATTTTTTCATATAATCTTTGTTTACAAAGTCAATACAATCACTTGGAAAATATGTAGCAAACACTGCAGTATATTAGAATCTTGTGTATTGTGTTTGCTGTAGGTACAAATTCAATACAGCAACTCTCCAACAATTGACATGTCAAGTAATATATCAACTGCTGGTATATTACTTTTTGCTCATCCTATTACTACTTATCAAAACCAGCTCACCACCTCTTCTCATTAAGGACTATTGCTTCAGGATGCTGAGCAGACTCCAGTCTTGCTGATGTCCAGTGCAGATTCCCAGAAACTTTAGCAAAGCATTGTAACTTTAGCATCCTTGTAACAGAACTGGATCCCAATTTATTAGCATGAAAATCACATAGAGACAACACAGAATTTTTAATGAACAAAATTAGTCTTTAAATTTTCTTGGAGGAAAACTAATTTAAATGAACAGTAAACAGTTCCCATACAAAAATTGTTTCCGACATAGAATAAATGTAAGTAAAAGTTACAGATTTTTAAGTAACTTTGCTGTTAACTTCTGCCTATATACTTTTCCTGCGTATGTGTTCTTGGCCTTTTCTCTGAATCATGAATTATCTTGTGTGCCATGCAAAATAGAAGAAAAAGGAGTTGTAAATTGAAGTAATACCAGGTGACCTTCTCTCTGCTCCTGAGCCAGGCTTTGACCTGTTTGAGTGACTTTGTAGAAATGAATTTGCATTTTAGCTTCTCAGTTTTACTTCTGTATGAGTGGAAGGCAACTCAGTTACACTTTTATATTTTATATAGTGTTTTTTGATTCATAGCTGAAAAGTGTCGTGTCCTTAATGGTACGATTAAAAACAAAGTTTTAACTTTTTTTTTTTTCCTAGACATCTTTCCCACCTGCTTGTTACTATGTTTGTCCGTTATATTCACCACTTAGATAGTGATATTAAGGTTTTTTCAAGGCACAAAGGTTTGCCAGGTGAACTAATATAAAAACTGTGTTGAAAACCAGTTTTGGGTTGGGTTTGTTTTTTTTGTTTGTTTTTTGTTTTGTTCTTTGACTGCTGACAGGACTGTTTTATGCCTCCTTCTACTCAAAGAATTGCAAAACACAAGTGCCAAAAGATGACATTTGTTTTTGAGTCTGGATTCAGGCCATATTTCATCTCGTCCAGTGTTACAGCACCTTTAGAATTCACTGAATCACAGAAGGATGATACTAATATGACATATTTATTAGAGGTAAAAATATCCTTATTTTTGTAAATGTCATTGTCCTCCTTTCTTCTTCAGAACTGACAGGGGAAGTGGTCTGGCAGTTCTCCACCAGACTTGATTAGTATCCATAGATTGATGGAATTTGACATTTTGAGTACTGAGTAGGTTTTCCTGCCATCAGACACAGTTGAACATGATTTCTTTGATGTCACATTTTCTAGAAGGTTGTTTCTATTATTGATGGCTTTATTGTGTTAAAATTATTTTACTGGTTGTACCAGGTTGGACACTTCCACCACCACCAAAGAAAGACCAGGATTTTGCAATATTTATTTGTTTAGAAGTTGTTGAAGATAACTGCTTTTTCCAAGTCAGTCAAAATTATTTACATCAAAGCTTAGAAGAAAATAAGGTGATATAATATTATATATAACGGTATTTAGGTTTTTTTTTTGAGCTGTCGCTTCTTTCCCATGTATCTTTCAATTGCCTCCCTGTTCTTCATTCTAATTCCTCCCTCCTCTTTCAAACCCTATGAAAAAAATAGGAACAAAAATACCAATAGACAGGATGGGATGGACATTTAATAACTGGCAGAATGAGCAGGTAATTATTTACTGTTTTACTACTATGATTAACTGATATATGGACATGAGACAGTAATAATTTGGAAGTTCACCTCTGTATGTCTCTGTTTTAGGTTTACAAAAGATTTTTTTTCAGTTGTGGGCTGTTGTCCCCAATAAATGTTTGCATGCATCCTTATAATCACACGTGATTTTTTTTCTACAGAACAGCAATAATTAAGCTATCCAGTGCTCTTTGAACACGATCTCATTACTCAGTATACAATGTCATTACTTTGAGCCCCTCCCTGCCTTCAAGAGCTATTACATGACCTCCAGATCTCTCTTAGACTCCATGTATTACCATTAGAAGACATCCACACTGGGAATCACTCTGTTCCTGTTTTTGATTAATATTTCATCAGCCACGAGAGGAAATGGTATTCTTTAGCAACACTAATAAGTAATTGAGCAGATGAGATGCCCCTGCTGCTTTGAAAAAAGCAGTATGTAGAGGCTCTAAAAGAGCAGCTCTAGATATGACTTAAGATACTAAATGGAAAAAAAACCCAGAAGGTGCTGTCTACAGTGAACAGCCAGTAACAGTATCATCAGGAAACTAATAGTAGTAATGCCGTTGTTAGCAATAGGTTATCAAAAACATGGTGCAAATGTATCTTATTCAAACTGATGTTCAGAATATATTTTCACTGAAGTGATTCATTGACTTTAAATACATTTTAAAGAGAGTCAATGAAAACCACATGCAAAAGACAGTGAAAACTGATAGTTGTTAAATAAAGAAGTTGTTTAGAAGCTTTTTCAACTGCTAGTTGAAAACATCAGTCATTTTACTATCAACAAATATTTCGGACTAGCACTTTAAATGCTTATTAGCCCCTCTAGAGTTATGAACTGAAGGAAACTGTTAGGTATATGAGCAGCTGTCTTTTCAGTACATAATGCACTTGATGAATCTCTTTGCTGTCTGTTTTGCTGGCTCAGACAGTAAAGACTTCATTTAAAGTTTTATTTCATTTTACTATATTTTCCTGGGTCACTTTTTTGGAAATGGAAGAGCTAAGTTTGAGAAACCCTGTCACATCACTGGTTCATAAAAAATTGCATTAGTCAACATGCTTAGGAAGAAACATGTACTTGTGATGAATTGCATTATATCAAAGCAAGTGAAGACACAAGAAAAAGATGTTAGACATCCAAGATTTGCTGTTTCTTCCCATTCCCCCAACAGGAATATAAACCTTTATGCTCTTATTGGAAAGAATATTGTAGAGAATTCTTGTAGTAGAGTCATGATGTTGGTGTAGTGATTTAAGATCTCTGTCATCCAGTAATTATTTTGTTTTGAAACTCTATAAGAAATTTCCAGGTACCTGATGTTACTGTCTTTATATACTATTGCTGCAGTCCTTTGGGTATTTATAGCCAGGTATTACTTTAAGGCTTAAATTATAAACGGTGAGAATTTATGTTGTCCCAAAACCGTAGAGGAGTATGATGTACAAAAGTAAATACATTAGTCCTGGTGGTTTCATGGACACTTCTGCCTAAGATGCCTGAGAATTTACTTGGTTTTTAACTCTACAGGCCTTAACAGAAGTTAAAAACAAGAAATACAAACTAATGGATTAACTCTCCAGTTGTATTAATTAAATAACATACATAAAATATAAAGAGTTATTAAAAAAACCCTAGGAATTACTTTATTCCCCAAAGTGAAAGAGATGTGTGTATGTGAGTGTGTATGGGGACTACTGTGTATCTTAATGCTAGGATTAATGCTAAAATGGACGTTATGAATTAATCATGGAATTTAATTTACCAGAATTATTTTTTTGGCATTGAGCCCCTGTAATTAGCATCTTAAATACAAGTGGTTTTGGTGATCTTCATGACAGTCAAAGCTAAACCTTCTGACATTAATTTCTGGAGAATTGTTTAATAGGCAAGAACTAATTTTGCAACTAGATTTGAAAATGAAATGGGTTCACTTAGTGTGATGGGTGATAATGGCCTCCTTGCTTGTAAGCTGGTCTCATTTTGGTAAGCTTGTTGGGTTTAACATTCACACGGAAAGCTTTGGACATTAATAAGGGCAAAAAGAAGGAAAGGGTTTGGTTTTCATTTTCTTCCAGGTGTTCTATATCCTAGTGGGATGTAACTTTGATTCAAAAACAATCATATCAGGTTAATCATCAGGTGACTTCCCTGCTTTGAAGCCAAGAGTTAGGTATGTTCCAGACTACATGTGTGAGCTCGGGTATCAACCAGCCTCCTAAAGCTAGGTTTGAAGCAGCAAATGAAGCTACCAGTCGACGGAGTATTTTGATCAGGTGGATCTCTTCATGTCTTTAATTAAAATTATTTTAAAGACCAAAACATTCATTTAAAAATAACACCACATGAACATTTGTGTCTTCTTAGAACTTTTTCACCCCTAAATATCTAGCCAAAGACAGAAATAATTTATATTACTACTGCCTAGCTTAGATGAAGGCAGCATTTTTTTGTCCTTTGGAATTTGCCAGCTGTGTGCTGTTGGCTACCAAGAGCTAGAAACTGTTATTCCAGTGGCAACTAACAGCAAGTAGATATTTTCCCTTCCCCTTACTGTTAATAGAAAATAAAAGGATGACAGGTTTATCCAAGTGAGAAATCTTGGTTTTCAATTCATTTCCCTGGGGTTAATACTACTTTGTATTATACAGGTGCTCCTGACTGGCCAGCAGCTGTGGGTCAAAATCTTCACCTTGCCACTCTTGATTTGCCTAAAAGGGAAAACAACTCGCTGGAGTACCTGACATGGTGGAAAGTGTTAGCCACTGCTGAGGGGGGCATAAGTGAGGTGTTAGCACAGTATCTCAAAAAGCAATCAAGGACAGGAGTTTGTAATTCTGACTGGAATTGCTTCCTCTGTGTTCTTTCCACTGAGATCCTAAAGTGTGTGTCCCTTACAAGCTTAGAGAGCTCTACCTGAATTACTCCCCTGACTGTGAGTACTAGCGTTTGTACAGAGTGGAGCAAGGCTGTGGATGCCTAAATGGCACAGAGGCCTCTAGTGCTCAGCCATCCTTTTAACATTGCTTTGCTCTGTTGCTGCTTCTCTTCACTGAGCTAAGCTGTCTTTATTTTCAGCTGTTTGGAGGGTACTGACAGTGCAGAATGGTATGCTTTTCCTCTCTCTACCCGACTTCCCTCCTCCTTCAGCTAATTTTCCTTTTATTGTAGTAATTAGAAAAGGGCTTTGATCACAAATTCAGTCTTGCTCAGAGTTCAAAACCAGAATAACTTGTACTTGGATCTTGGGGATTAGTGTGCATCCCTCAGATATAAATGGTAAACAGCATTTCTTTACCCCACCTCACACAAGCATGCGAGAGCTCTGACTTGCAAGCCCTTACTCTGAGACTGCAGTGATTTCATTAGCCAAAAGTGTAATTACATTATGAGAAGAAAACAGCAGTCTCTGATTTCATGACCTTCTCTGTTTCCTCCCTAGTGTGCCATAATCTAGATAAGTCTAGATTTAGTTTTGGGTTTATTTATATATTTAAAAATAATGTGATCTCTTACAGCCGTGAACTGGGTATGATGAAGAAAATTAATCAAGATAGCTCATGAGTTTAACGTTTGTGCTGCTTGTAAATAGAATCCTTTATTTTTTCATTTTACTGCATCTTAGGTATTATGTTTGTCACAATTCCTGTAAGGAGAAGTAGCAAGAACTATAGACGGTAAAAGAATTATACATTTCATTCTTATGAGAGAGAATTGATTAGCTGTAGTTAATTGGTATTTTCTAAGTTGTAAATGCACTACCCTGTGGAGCTGAGCACCAGACTGTCACCAATGACTGTCAGGCTCCATGTGATATTTATGGAGTATAATGCAAACAGTATATATGTACTATATTGCAGATACTTCCTCCTTTCCTTTAACAATTTTAGAATGTTCTGTTCCCTTTCATCAGAAAGACATTTTACAGCAAAATATATAAATACTTACTTTTTTTTTTTTTTGCCAAATCCTTACATATTGTAAGCAACATCAAATAAATGGTATTTTAAATACCGTTTTCCTAGTTTCTATTGGAAGTGGATAATCTTAGAATTTACCCAATAGGCGTCCAAATTATTTGTGTGTGAGTTAGCATTTGGACATCAACCTGCCATAATGACTATACTTCTTGAAAATGTTTAAACAGCAGGGTTTTTTTTTGTACCAAATTTAGCTTAGCTTTTGAAAAGTGCAGATCATCTATGGTTGAAACCAAAGTTTGTGGGAATTATTCCTAATTGCAAAATATTCAGTAACTGTTCTTGAAAGCTTCAAAATACATAACGGATTACTGTTAGCTGAATTCTAACACCATTATCGTGCAGAACAGCTCTACTGACCAAGTGCTGCTGTCTAAAATTGAAATTCTGTCTCAGATTATTTTTTTTGTAAATGGATCTTTCTACAGTATGCATATGATTGGTGAAGGACAATCTTAGATTGCCTTATTCAAAAAATACATAAGTAAATGTAAAATTTTCAATATTCTAGTTCATACTTGTCTTGTGAAAAAGAAAATCCTGTCTGTTTGCATTCTAGAGAATTAGAAATCAGAGACAAGATAGTGCCCGGGCTTCCTATTAATTATCAATGAAAAGTACTATGCAAATACCAAAGCAAAAAAAGTTGGAATGTCTTTGTCCCTAACCTGCAGCTGAACTGCTTTTGGTTGTGATTGCCTGCCACTTGCAGACAGGGTTGATTGGGCCAGAACTTGGTTTGGACACTTCCCATGAAGACCTGAACATCTATTGCTTGTTGCCAAAGTGATTTTATCCAGACATAATGCTAGGTGCTGAATAAACCTAAACATGTATAGAACCAGTATTTTGGCTTCCTGCATTGGTTTTTACTTGTCTGTTTGTGAGAGCAGGGTTATCTGCTCTGTATCCTAATCAAGATCTTATTTTGGTTTATTGAATGTCACCTGTCAGTTTTTTCACTAAATTTTCAGCAGGAGTAGATAATCTTGATTTCAAAGGCCAGAGTTCATTGTTACTGAAACCTTTTAAGCATCTATTTCCTTCTGCTCATTATAGACTACCACATTTGAGATAACAACTGGCTTGAAAAAGTGAGTTCGGGACTGCAGTCTGACAGGTAGAAGCACTCCATCCAGGACAGGCTTTATGCTTTTTTGATGAAAAACAGGACCATTCCTTGTAGACGGTAATTTTTAGTTGATCTCACATGATGAGAAAATACAGATACTTCATGACCTATTTGTTTTTCAAAATTGAATTCATAAAGCACAGGTTCTTATATACCTGCTGTAGTTCCCAGGATTCATTAATCCATTAAAAACATTCTTTGTTTCATCTCCAAAGCAGTGCATTGACATGCAAGTGTGAACTTAAGTGTGTGCACCAATGCTATGACTGCACCATTGTAATGAAGATGAAATGACTGTAATGATGACCTTTCTGTGCCTTTGTCTATACCATGCCCTTCTCTTTAACTGAACACCTTTCAAATGAACATGTTCTGAACTCTTGAACTGTTCATTCTGTTCACTGAGCTTATTGCTCAATCTGCAGTTTATCATTATGTGTCTCCAAAGACTTTGTGTTTCCTTATATTTGACATCTAGATGGAATTTTTCATAACCCTTTACTAGTCATAAATTGGATTGTTAGGGGATTAAGTTAATCTTGTTTCTTTATAGTAGCTTGGATTTTTAAAGCCCTAATTTAGTGGGGTTTCTTTATTTGTTACTCTCCAATCTGCAAGAATGGAAAAAACCTTTACTCTGTAAGATTCTGTATGCTGAAGTTATTTATTTATGCTCATTTTGAAGTGAATCGTACCTAAGAGGTGCACTTGAAAAGTTGTTTTGTCATATTTTTCCCATATTAATATTTCTTCCTTTCTGTCTAAATAGCAGCTGCTGAAAATGACCCAAAGCAGTGCATCATCAGATAAGCAGCATGTCAGTGAATAGACTGTAGAAGAATGTGTATTTTTCTTGTTCCATTGGGAAGGGAAACAGGAAAAAATGACTTACCACTTGCAGAAAATTGTTAGGGTGTGTTAGTCATATCTTTGCTTTTGCTTACTTTATTAGGAGGTGCTCCTAACAATGTAGGTACTTTTTATTAATCAATTAACAGCTAGTGTTAAAAATGAAAGTAAGGAGACAAAACCCTACACATTTTTAAGAGTGCTTTGGAGCTTTTTATTATCTAGCAGTAATGTAACAGGTAATTTTTTGTTTAATTGTTCTCGACAGTTTTTTTCAAGAAAATTAAAAATTATATGCTATAAATTCAAAATATTGAAAATAATCCTGAGAATTATCAAACTGGTTTGTATTAAGGTAGTGGTGTCAAAATCCTCAATATGAGTAAATATGTAGAAAGCATAATATTTGAGGCATAGCTTAAAGCTAAAAATTACTTAAATATAATGCTTGTTTTAAGCAGCACACATTTATTTCTTTAACAAATAAACATTTTTAGCCTTCTTTCTCTGAAAGGTTCAGAATTGTCAGACTGGTTATAGAAGATGAAAAATCTAGAGGAGTTCCTTGACCTTTTTTATATGTCCCCATCCCTAAACTCCATCAATGATTTGAACTCTGACAGTGAGAATGGGAAGATGTAATTCTTCATGCAAATATCATAAAAACTCACGTTCTACTCTGGGCATCTCAAATTTTTATTTTTTTCATTCAAATGTAGTTCATGTCAGCTGGTATCATACATAAAGTACGAGGCTCTCAAAAGCTCTTAGGTTTATCTAACTCCATCTGTAGTGAAAACTTTGAAAAAACTCATATTCTACTGTTATTTCTTCTGGTTTATTCTGTTAATTGATTGATTGACTACTTCAATGCCAGCCAAACCACCCCGAAAGCTTTTAAATATAATTTGCTAAACTTCACATCATGAAGAAAGATTATAATTTTCATAACATATTTGTGCAGATGGACATGTGCATAATTGTTAGAAACAATAACAAGGCATAGGATTGCTTTAGGAAATCAGCATTGGCAGCAGGGCAAGGAGGACATGAGGCAGAGAACAAATAAGGCTGACTAGCTGAGGATAAGTAAGTGTCCCATGTATATTAGAAGACCTTTCAGCCTTTGTTCTAGGCCAGTACTTTCAAGAAGGAAAGGTGTGAGCGGAAGCCTATGGCATATTGTACTTTGTCTCCCTGACTATTTGATGCTCTGTTAAGGTAGAGAAAGATATTACTTGCTGATATGTTAGATACTTCATTTTTAAATGATCATAAATTTTTGCCAGCACTTAATCAGAGTAGGTTTACAGTGCAGAGGAAAAGTGAATATGCCAAACCGGTAGAACATTATGGAATTCGAGATATTACTATACAAAGAAGGACTGAAAATGGTAGGATTGCTTCTCTGTGAAACAGCTAATAGTTTGGTGCATTAGGTTGTTTTTCCAGACAGTGATGGGAAGAGTATAATTTGAAATTTTTCATCTGTATTTCTATCCTTATTCAGATTTAAAACTGTTAAAAGGGAGAAAAATCTCAAAAGATCTGCTTCTGAAACTCATAGCTATGTATAAGTCCAAGCACATATAAATTCATGAATTAATTAAACACTGATAATAAAAATACAGCAAATAATGGAAGATATTTATTAAGACTTCTTTTTATAAAATAGCTGAATACTGTTTCCAGAGATAGTCATTTTCAGAGAAAATACTGTTTATTTCATAGTAGATCACTGACTGGTGGAATTCATATGAGGAGTACTATCCATCTCTCTCTTTGCTTGTTCACAAAGAGGGCAAATGATATGTTTATTTTGGATATATAAACTTGTTAATTCTTACTGCACTTTTCCATCAACCCAGCTGTTGATAGCGTTTTATGACTGTATTTCTCAACATTTAGGTTTAGAAGACTCTTATGTTTCAGTTCTAAGTACTGTAGAGACTTCTTATATTACTAATATGAAACTTAACTGGCATCAAGGCAGCATTCACTATTTCCAAAGCAGTTTACCACTGTGACATTAATTTACAGTACTGAGCACTGTGGAAACTTTCATCAAACTAGGAAGTTAGCCTTGATTTGTTGCAGCACACAGTGGGTGTTCATAGCATATGTTTTTATTTAATCCTTCAAAGAGTTTTCAGGAAATAGCAGCTAGCATGTGATGAAATAATATCAAAAGACATTACTAACATTTTAACATTATACGGATCATTATACTTCATACATTTTGGAATTATGCTACATTATATTTATGGTTTCAGTTTGTTCTTGCAAGCCACATTCTGCTTGGTCTTATGAAATAACACATGTCTGGAACGGAGTGCAGTGGAACTAATAAGAGTCTTGTCTTAACTTGCAAAAGATTAAGCAACTCCCTCTAAAGATGTGCTGGGTTTAGAGCAAAGGCAGAGTTGGAAGAACTTGGAAAGAAAATGAAGAAAATGTCTCTCCTTTAGTCAGGAATGCATCAGTTCTGCCATGCACGTTCCACCTTGTAGCAAAGAATTGAATGGAGTTGCTCCTTGACATTTTGTGATTTCATTTGTGACTGCTCATTAAAATATGATATGTCTTCTTAATGTCTTGTAAAGAAGGAAAGAAATACAGCACCTAATAAGCAGTAACTACCGATGTGACAACTACATGGAAACTCTCCAGATTCCCTTGTAGAAGGTTCAGCATTAGTACAGAGAAAAGTCTGAGTAAAAAGTACAAACTTTTTAAAGGATCCTACTGCAACACCCTTTGGTAGTGCCACCCATGATCTCTGATGGGCTTGCCCTTAAGCCTCTGCTGAGGAGAGGATTACTGTGTCTGCTGTGGGAACTGTGGTGATGATTTATTCCGTGTATTTTTAGAAATTTGATCAAGGTGTTTTAGTTAAGGGCTTTGTCTTTTCTATGGTTATTTAAGTCTCTATAAGACAATTCAGTATATCTGTATTTCACATATCTCGGTTCAGTGTGTGAAACAAACTGGGGTGAATATGACACACTTTTTGGACGGTATATTACCAGATTAGGGGATCTGATCTCTTGGTTCCCTCCCTTGACCACTCAACATTCCTTCATTTTCGTCATTGCTGGGGACAGCTGTCGACATGCTTGGTTTCTTGGTTTCAATGTTAAAAAAGGTCATTACATACATGGAGTTCTTTCCTCCAAAACAAGAATCCAAAACATCTAATGCAGCTTCTGTGGTTTGGTTTGTTTGCTATTTTTTTAAACCAAGTATCTCGTATATTACTAACCCGACTTGGATAAATGGGTAGGTTCATCTGCATATCCAATGTAAATGCTCACAGACTTTTTCAACAGCTCAGTGAACAAAGGCAAACTTTCCTTTGAGCGAAATATGAACAACTAGCACCCTGGAAAATGAATCTCTGTGCAACACTACTGAGAGACTGTGTATCCATAGTTGTTACAGGTATAGGAAGCTCTTAGAGCTCAGGTGGCAGTAGACTGAAAATTACTTCAAGGTAATCTGTGAAATAAATTGTATTTTAGTGTTGAATGCCTTACATACACTGAGACGCTTGAAGTGTGTTTTGGATCATATAATCTCTATTACTTTTACCCAGGCTGTGACACTGATTTGATAACAAGGTGGGAAACAGGTCAAATGCATGTAATGCTTCCTTTCAAGCTGTTGTTTTGATTTGAGAAAGCAAGATAATTTTTTGAAGCTAAAAAAAAAAAAGGGGGGACTGGCAGCTGGAGAGTCTGAAGATTCCTTGTACTTAAAACCCAAACTAAACAGAAACAAAAGAAGGCTGAGAAAGAGACGGAGACTGGGGAGAAAAGAAAGGGCAATGTGGGTAGGAGTAGCTAGCTGAAATTCTATGGTCTGAGTTAAGCAGCAGGTCAGATTAGATGGTCACAAAGAGTCCCTTTTGGCCTCAACAGCTATAATTTTTGAAGCATAGTGCAGACTTCCCAGCACTGCAATTTCATTGTGACCTGGAGGGGTGAAAGGGTAAAGCCTCCATACCTATTCCCTGCCTCTCCTGCAACATGAGCCTGCCTGGATTCTGTGATGTGAAAAGCTGCTGGGTAGGAGCTGGACTGAGACCATAACTCATTTCACAGTAGCACATCTGCTGTATGATAATCACTTTTGGTCGCTGGCCACTCACACTCTATTCAGGCTAATAACAAGGAGGAGGAGGTCTCTATCCAGGGCTGGTTCCATGAGCTGTTTCCTTGAGGATGATGATGATGAAATAATGTGTTCAGGCAGACCTTTCAGGATGTCACTTCTCCTTACAGTGGTCTCTGTTCTGTTTCCAGTTACCAAAAAACTCGTATTGCTACAGGTGTGTTCTTTTCACCTTTGTTGTTTCTTTGTATTTTTGTGGCCATGCTGAAAATCAGTACATTGTCTTAGTCCTCTGCCATTACTTGTGTCAAGAACAGATCCTCAGTTTCACCTCTGCATATCCTGTCAGTCATTCTGTTCTCCATCGTTGTGTTCTCTGGTTTGCTGTTTACACCTATGCGTAAACAGTTTGGACAGAAATAATTCTGCAAGAGAAGGGTTTTGTTCTTTTAAGCATATCACTCCTGTATGTGAAATTGTATGTAGCAACAGGATCGTATCTTGGCAGTCTAAAATATTAACTTGCTGGAAGCTGTTGGAATGATGTCTTTAATGCCATCCAGAGATGCTGTTCCAAAAGAGAAATCCTTCACTTGAATGTTGAACAGTTTTCTGCCACTTTGTGCCACTGAAGTTGGGAAAAATAAGCAGAAGTTAGAACTAAGGACCCCATTAACAGGATTTTTGATGTGTTTAGGCAATGATGAATCTGATGGCTTGACCTTGTACTGAGAATACCAAATGAAGGTAAAGATTAGAGACATTAATCAGGAGAAAGCAAGTGTTTGTCTGGTTGGTTCTAGGTTTATAGCCCTAGGTTTGTAGCCCTTTCTGATGTCTTAAAAAAACCTCTATGTGTTGCTTGGGGATTGGCTTGGTTTGTCTTTCATGGAACATGGTGAGGTTTGGCCTTCTACTGATGATCTGGCAGCTTGGTCTATTATGTATTTTTTTTTCAATCAAATTATTTTGTGTAATAACTGTAATGTTAATGGAACTAAATGTTATGGTCAAGTTAAGATTTGTCAGCTTGAAAATAAACGTCTTGACTTCATTTCGACATTTCCCTTTCAGCATCAGTCCGTTAACCTGTCACACACTATAATTTCATTAAACCCATCATTTAATTGTAAGTTAATGTACAGCTATCTTTTATAGAAGAGCTTTACATGCTGCCTGAATTATTTCAATGCAAATTTTCAAGTGATATGATTGAAATAATATGAAACACTAAAAGCCCTCCAAGCCCCTGTTTATGAGTTCAGTAGTGGGAAACAAGATGCAACAACCATATTACTGCACCACTATAACACAGAGACAGTTTTTCCCATTATAATAAAAATAAATAATAACTATTCAGTTATATATATATGTATACACATTTGTCTGTATGTCTTGTACCTGCAACATTGAGATGTACTTCATATGTAATTCAGAGAAGTTTCCATTACTGAAAGAAGGACAATGCGGATAGTTTAAGCTCTATAGAACTGAAGAAAGAATTAAAATCTACATGCTAATAGCTTTAGTGCTAGTCACAAATAGACTTGAACTTCACATATGAGACATATAAAACTTATTTCAGAATAAATTCTGGTTAACATTCAACCTGATTGAATCTTTGGAAGCTGACTTAATGTATTTGTTCAACTCGCACTCAAAAGCTTTTAAACAGAATATCACTTTTTTTTTTATTATTATTCATGATAATGTAATTCCTGCCTTTAATCTCTTCAGAGTTTCACATTAAGTCATGATATGCAGTTCAGTAGAATTTGGATCATCCATTAATCATAGTGTCTGTACTTTTGTGTGTCTACTTTTGTCCATCTCCTAAATCAGTCACTTGGCAGCAGCAGAGATCTGGGGATAGTTCAAGGTGTTTGACTGAAGGGGCCTTACTTATTCAACTCATTTTCTGCTACAGTATGTATAGATTTATGTAATATGTGGCATGCTGAAACAAAAGTGATAGAAATATTAGCATAATCATTAAATATCAGCCTCTTAGTGTTTCCATTGGAAACGTAGGTGTGGATAAATACACTGACTGATGACATATATTTAGTGGAATAATTAGCTAAAAATGCCTGGCTAATACAAAAAAACATGAGACAAGACGTAGTTGAGAATTCTCTTGTAATTAAAAATTTTCTATCAATCTAAGAAAATTTACCAATCTGCCTGCAACAAAGGACTGAATCAAGGTTTCATTAAAAAAATCTAAATTTTGTATTTTTTTAAGGTTTAAGAGGTTTATTTATTTATTATTTTAATAGTCAGTGGGTGGTAAGAAGAAGGAGGGAAGGGTTGAGAACTATACAGAGTTATTAGTAAGTTCTGGATTCTGTCCTTTGGAGTACTGACACTGTCTTTTGAAAGGACCTAATTATTTCTACCTGTAATAATGGGTTGTTTTTTTTCTCAACATGCCACCTAAGAGTGATTATAGTGACATATTTAAATTAATATTTAAAATATTTATGAAGTTAGGACAGTACAGAAACTGAACTGTGTATTCTATCCGGGTTTTGAAATAAGGCAATGTTCCCTATCCCTTTTTTCAGCTTTTTCAGCCAGAAGTCTGATTTGTTTTTCCTGGACCCACTCTGACTTTCTCTCTTTTGTCCTATCTTGTCTCAGCTCTTTCTTTCTGTCTTTCCCATCCCATGTCATTTTTCAGCTTCAGTCTTTTACACATTTTGTTCCACTCTTCCATAACACTTTTTGTTCTGTTTTTCTTTTGCTCTGCCTCTTTTTTAGCTTAGCCACAGCTCTAATTTCCTGCATTTAATATTAGAGTAGTGGGAGAGAGCTTCTGGCTTCCCCACACCGGCTATGCAGTCGGTTTAGCAAACTGCAGCTTAGAAGTAGCTAGATGTTCTGCTCCTGCAACGCTGGACTGGATTTGGTGACTTATGAGGTCCCTCTTTGCTTTAGGGGCTTGGAGTTTTCCCAGAAAACACTTGTAAGAATTTTTGAAACTTCTGAAAATAATGTATTTTTCCCTTGTTGGCCTGCTGGAAAATATGAAAGCACGTTTGCTGAACTTTCCCACGTAAGTTATGCCCCACATGGACATCTGTAATAGGAAACTTCAGTGAGAACAATTAGAACTTGCTGAAGTTGGGAGCAGCAGCACTGAAGCATTGAAATGGGAAGTGTCAGGCATCATGAAAAGAGACTATGTTACCATCATCACCATAAGTAACAACCTTTAATTTAAGAGATAGATAAAAATTATACTATTGAGTCTTGAGTTCTTGAAATCCATTTATGTCTGTTCTGGGTTACCAACTGTGAAAACATTTGTGCATACGCCATGTTATTTTTTTCTGAGAGAATAGTTGGAGCTGAATATATATTTCTAAAAGCTGAAGAGAAATAATTAGTTTTCATTTCTGTGTGCAGGCTTGTAACTAAAACAAGATGTGGTATCTTAGCAGTCAGGTTTCTAATTGAATCAAGTTTCTAATGTTTGGTGTCAGTATATGCTATTGAGAACAAAAAAATAAAAAAATGCAGAAAGTACAAACATCTATTATACTCTGATCTTTATGCACTGAAACAGACCTAATGGCTGAATTGCTGTATTCTCCCTGATATTAAAAGAAAAATGTGCTTTATACTGTGATTTTCGTGGAAGCAGATGAGGCTATAGAGGCACAACGGGAATGACTGTGAAAGAGACGAAGACCCCTATTGTGGTAACAAAGCTGTATGTAAATTTTGCTTTTCATTAAAGCAGAATTAGTTTAACCCTAGTTGTACAAAGGTTGCTGTTTTCTAGTATTTAGACAAACAACTTCCTACTGTAAATTGTGTTATGATTTATATGAATCTACCTACTGTCACAAAGGTTAGGTTCCCTTAGAGAATATATATCTACCATTGTATCTCTATGATGAGAACTTTTAAAGTAGTTGTAAATACATTTGTATATTTATATTTTGATAAAGTTTATTATTGCATAAATTCGCATCAAATATCCACTAGTAGTCAAATAAGGAAATTAACTTCTTGTCTTGGTTTTTATACCTTTAATATTAACCACAAAAACAACTGGTAGGCCTTGTACTCCAGGCATATAGCATACACAACATAGTTACACAGTACACCTGCTAACAATGGGTAACAAGCATGATTTATAATGGCAGCACATGGAAATTAGTATTTGGGTTTATATTTATTATACACTCATGTGACTGCATACATGAATGTGCTGCAAATATAGTATTTGTGTTTGGGTGTTTTGAAGTGTTGGTTTCATGGTCTGAAGCAAGTTCATGTCAAATTTGCCTGTGATGACCACATTTATTTTGCATTAGTGACTACAACTCTTAAACACGTAAATTGGACAAATGCGTGTGAATAATCACTTTTATTTGGATATGAGGCCATATCTGCATCTTTAACTTATGCATAGGTTTTCAGACAGTGGTATATTTCTATAACACTTTGAAAGATGTAAAATACTATACATATTGCTGCCTATTGCAACACCAGGTATAGGTTGACTTTGACTGATTATTTAGGTCATTCTTTGAAGGACACTGCACTTACACTAAATCAATGAACTTAGGAAATATTCTTTCTTCCAGTTAACCTCACCCCATAGTCAGTGCTAATTTGCAGGCAGTTTAGTACAGTCATCATCAAACTTTACTTGCCCAAATTCTATAACCTTCCTAAAAGCATGCATATTTTTACTGGGGCCGACTGTCAGTGAATCAGCAGTGAGAGACATCCTCTGCTGAGCGATCAGGATAAATGCCTGTAAGAAACTAAATTGTATTAAAGAGAAGGGGAGATTTTGGTAAGCAAAGATTTGGTTTTGTGATTAAATATGTATTATATTAATCTTAGCCTTAAAAGGAACATCTCTCATATTTCAATTTAGTTACAATGTGTTGAGCTACCTACTGTGAAAGCTGTTGCTATTGGATTTAAAATACCCATCTTTTATGGATAACCTGGAGTTAGTTAAAGGGTAAATTTACACATATGCTCTCTGACCTTCGTCAAGTAAATGTTCCCATAACAGAAGTATGGTAGTATTTACTTAAGTTCTTTCTAAGTGTTGTTAAGAACAATTCAAAGCTGCTTAATGAACCTCAGGTCCTCCATTTATGTTAAATGTTATAAAAGGTTCATAAATAGGCAAATGAGTTCCAGCTTGTATCCAAGAGAGTTTAGAACATAGAAAACCAGATAAATATGATCTATTTCTTCACTAGGACATTTGGAACACTTCTTTTTTTTGAGATCTTGTGGAACTTACCTAACTGGTTGTTTTTTGAAAGGTTACTACTTTGTCAGCATCAGATATCTAAATAAAATCATACACTCCACGTTCATGTTTTTCACATTTAAAGACATTTGGTAGGTTGAAGTCCCCCACAAGAACAAGGGTAAGCAAACATGAAACTTCTCCCAGTTGTTTGAAGAGCGCTTCATCTGTAGCTTCATCCTAGCTAGGTGGTCTATAACAGACTCCCACCAGGGTATCTGCTTGGTTGCCCTTTCCCCTCAGCTTCATGCACAAACATTCAGCCTTCTCACTCATGACATTGAGTTCAAGGCAGCCAATGCACTCCCTGACATACATTGCAACCCCACCACCTTTTTTTCCTTGCCTATCCCTTTTAAAGAGCCTGTAGCCATCCATTGCAGCACTCCAGTTATGTGAATCATTCCACCACATTCCTGCAATGACAATTATGTCGTAATTTCCCTGCTGCACAATGCCTTCCAGCTCTTCCTTCTTGTTGTCCACGCTGCAGGCATGGGCATAAATGCATTTAAATTGCCCTGTGGATCTGGACTCTTAGCAGTGGCATACTACCCTATGGCTCACATCTAGCGAGCCTGATGTTACCCCATTCCTCCTTCAAACTCAATTAAAGCCCACTCCATGAGCCCTGCTAACTCCTGGGTTAGAATCCTTTTCTGCCTTTAGGATAGATGTGCCCCATCTGCTGCCAGCAGGCTTGGTGCTGTGTAAACCAGCTCATGGTGAAAAACCCCAAAAATTGATGCTGACACCAGTCATGGAGCCAGGAATTTATTAGTGATATTAATTAATTAACATGAGACATTAGCGTTATTAAATAAGAGAAGAAACATTTACAGGTGTTTTCCTAATGTTTTCTGACAGCATTATAATGAAACCAAATCTAGAACTGTCTTAGTATTATAGATTTTTATTGCTAAGAAGAGTCAAGAGAAAGAAATATGACAGTGTTGTTATTGACTAAATGCATAATAAAGAAATAAACGATGTTTTCTGAGGGGATCCATTATGGTAAACTTTCTTCTTTCTAAAGCAAGCATATGAATATATGACAACATGTTACTGAAACATGAAAAAGATGGTGACAGAAAGCAATTTTGAATAATGTCAATAATTCTGCTTTACATTGCATTATATGAGATAGTGTTTAATTTTATTTTACCTTTCCAGTTACTTACAGCAGGATATTTGTTATCTCAAAATAGTTTGTTTATGAAGTACAGAGAACTGTGATGGTAAAAAATAAAAAAAAAACAGACAGAAAGTTCAGTAGCATAACTCCATGAGCCAGAGGTCCAGCCAAACCATGGCTATTAATCATCACCGTCCATTATTTACGGAAGATTCATTCATTGTTCCATAAAGGTATCTAGAGGGTCAATTAGAGACAACAGACAGGATTTTTCAAAGACACAAGAGGGTCAATTAGGCCCTTCTTGTAATTTTCTGCTTTAACAGCAAATGCCAGCCTATTCTACAACAGATACAGTGGAGTTTAGAATTAAATAGTGTGGATTTTTTTTTAAGCTGTTACTTTGCAGCCAGTATGAATTGGAGTATTGTCAGTCCTTGATCATAACAAAAGGAAAAAATTATCACTACAGTTGATGAGAAGCACAGGTTTGTTTTTTAGAGTCAGAGCACTGCGAGTGCCTGGGAAATGTCTGAGATAAAACAGTCTGTACTTTCCATAGAAGTGAATTATCTGTCTGAAGGTAGGACCAGACACAAATAATATTGCTAAATACCAGCATTAAAAAAATTAAAAGCATTTGATGCAGAATACTGTTTGTAATTATTTTTTGCATCAACTGCTTGATAAAACCCAAAATAAACAATAGGTATGAGATCTCAATATAAACAAACAATTACAGTGGCATTCATCAATGCATTGGCAGTTCTTTCAGGACAGAAATTAGGAAATAACACTAAAACATAAGTACACATGTTTCAATGAACAGACATATATACATGTACACGCACCTCAAAACTCTTCCAAAGTAGCAGCAAATCTTAGTAAAATAACTAGCTTATTCTTTAGCTGAGAGCAGAACTTCTTCAATAGGTGTAAAGCCACCATGAACACGTGTATCAGACGTACAGTACCTCTAGTGCAGTTATTTTTCTTTCAATGAGTTTGTCTTTCCATCAGAAATGGTTGTTAGTGATTGGCATGCTCTGCTGTATAGATCTGAAAATACTGGGCTATTTTTCTCCTCTAAACTTTCGTTCAATTACATTGCCACTGTTTTAATTTAAATGTTGCTTGAGTCTGTTTTAAGTGAAAGCAGCCTCTACAAATATGGTGTATTAGTCTTGTACAGATTTTTATCTTTACAGGTTTTTTTTTTTTTGAATGTCTGAATATTTGATGGTCTCCTGTGAAAGTAAATCTCATAGTGTACTACATCAGTTTGATCCTCACCGTCCTCTGAAACCTCCTATTCTCTGTAGGGTTTCAGCAGAGAGTTCTAACTAATGACTTTGGACCAAATTCTGCCCTTAGATGCAGGCGTGTAATTCTCACTAATTCCAGAGGGACTTCTATGAGCATATCAGAGAGCACAATTTTGTTCTTAGTGTGTGAAATTATAGCACAAACGGACAATAGGATCTCATGCACATTCATCTCTGTGACCCCAAGCATACAGGAATGTGATACTAATCCACCTGATTTTCTCTTTGCTCAGTTTGTGCTGTTTCTTGCAGATCACCCCAATTCTTCAGCTGTCACTTGAGTCTATCTTTTTTATATTGTTCAGTGGTCAGAAGTTTGCTATAGTGGTGCTTCAGTGAAATTAGTGACATCAACACAGATGTTTCTTTAAGTAGCATTAGTAAAAAAGACACTTGTAGGAGATGTTTTTTCTTTTGCTGGGAAGTCACGGTACATGAGCAGTCTTGACCATATTCTGTAGGGAATTAGTTTGCAAAGACAGAAGACGCAGACAGATATGTGAGTGCCTGTTTGTATAGTGTTTTGATACATATACATCCACAGAGAAGAGAGGTGTGCTTGCATCACGCTTTGCCTCTGTAACAGTATGATGTGATGAAGCATTTGGCCTACATATGAACAGAATAGATATCTCCTCTTTTTCAGTCAGTCTCCAGATCTAAGATCAGATGTTACTTTTGGCATTGTCCCTTTCAGATTCTTTAGAGTGCAAGAAATCAGTTATTATTTTTTAATTTCTTTTTTTCCTGTTTATTTTTTAAACAAACTCTTCTATATTAAAGATTTGTATTATTTTACTATTCCATTTTCAGTAATAGAACTAGTATTTCTCTGCAAAAAAAAAAAAAAAAAAAAAATTGGATCTAGTTCAGTTATCGTTAATGGCTATCTTTTACACGTGTTGATTACTGAAATAAACTGTTAAAGCGTAGGCTGGCACCAAATTTGCTTATCATCTACTGTTTGCACTCAGACCTACATATAAGAGAATTGATCCACTTCTTGCATTTTCATTGTGGCAATTTGTCTCATTGCTAAAACTCTACACTTGAGGTTTTGTATTTCTTGAACTGATTGCTTATTAGGCTGCTGCTTATTTGTTTTGGATTTGTGCTGTATTGACTGCTTACCCCTTCTATTGCAGTCTTCAGCAGATATATTTATCTTCTAGGACAATGTTATGGAAGACTAAACATTTCCAACCCAGGTATTCAGGCACATTGTATTTGCTTCCTGACAACTCTATCCAATAGACCTGAGTCTTTGTGCTTTGATTAACACAGTTCTTCACCGAACTCAAACTGGTTTAGATGTATCTGAGTCCTAGACATCTTCAGCATTCACAGAGTTGGTTTTCTTTAGTGTATGCCATGATTTTAATTTAATAACTTTTATTTTGTGGCATGCTGCCATCCATGTCCTAGATGTCGAACATCAGACTTAGTTAAACCTTTCAGATTTTGATTCCATTTCAGTTTTTTAAGGCATCTCTGTGTTGTAGAAAATTGCCTATCATTAGTATCTCCCACAGTGATTATAGTGTCCACTTTAGTTTTGGATTCAGCTCAAGAAAGAACAGAATCTGTATTGCAACTCACGCAGCAGTCCTCATATAATGAATTACATTGTTTATAAAGATCCCGGTTTTCAAGTTGTCTGCTGAGTCTTTAGAAAGCTAATCACTTATCCACTTATTTCTGAAACTATTTGCAGAATCACATGATTGTCTGGGGAAATCTAATTTATAATTTTTAACATATAATTTATACATCACTTTGCCAAAGCTTTCTTTAAAATCTGTTTTCTGATATGAATTGGAATGATTGGTGATATTAATTTTGCTTTTTTAACCTGAAACTGCAGTTGAACACATAATCTGCAGTGATTTATGTTTACATAATGTTCCATTTTCCTATTTGTGTAATATCTACAGGCAGATAGTCATTTTCTCAAGCTGGTTCATTAATTATATTTATTAGATGGATGTCCTTTGTTATTGTTTGGTAACTCATATATTGATCTCTATTACATGAAATCTCAGTCTTTGCTGTTCACTAACAGTTGGACAGAAAAGCCACATGCAATCCCAGGCACAGCTATAGGTTGGGCAAAGAAAAGATTCAGAGAAGCCCTGAGGAGAAGGACTTAGGTGTGCTGGTCAATGAGAAAATGAACATGAGCCGGCTTCAGTGTGCGCTCACAGCCTAGAAAGCAACTGTATCCTGGGCTGCATCAAAAGCACCCTGACCAGCAGGTCAAAGGAGGTGATCCTGCCCCTCTACTCTGCTCTCGTGAGACCTCACCTGGAGCATTGTGTGCAGTTCTGGTGTCCTCAGCATAAAAAGGACATGGAACTGTTGGAACAAGTCCAGAGAAGGGCCACGAGGATGATCAGGGGACTGGAGCACCTCCCGTGTGAAGACAGGCTGAGAAAGTTGGGTCTGTTCAGCGTGGAGAATAGAAGGCTGCATGGAGGTGTCATAGCAGCCTTCCAGTATCTGAAGGGGGCCTATAGGGATGCTGGGGAGGGACTCTTTATTGGGGACTGTAGTGATAGGACAAGGGGTAATGGGTTAAAACTGAAACAGAGGAAGTTTAGATTGGATATAAGGAGGAAGCTCTTTACTGTGAGGGTGGTGAGGCACTGGAATGGGTTGCCCAGGGAAGTTGTGAATGCTCCATCCCTGGCAGTGTTCAAGACCAGGTTGGACAAGGCCTTGGGTGATATGGTTTAGTGTGAGGTGTCCATACCCATGGCAGAGGGTGGGAAGTGGATGATCTTAAGGTCCTTTCCAACCCTAACTATTCTATGATTCTATGATCATCTGAGTTCAAACATAATGGTTTGCACATGCAAACTGTCATCAAGTAACCCTTGGATATCACTACTCACATTCACTGTTACATGTTTTATAACTTACATATGACTGTGATGTCCCCTCCCTAGTGCCTTGCTTTTAAGGATTGTTATTATTTACCAAGTTAAAATAAAAATAAAAACCTAAAACATCAGCATGTAGTGATGTTAAAGTAGGTGGATTGATACAGGAAGATACAGCAGCTCATCATAGTGAGTATGTAGTGAAAGTATTGAAAAGGTTCAAGAAGCAAATCACAGAGAAGAACAGAAATGACAGCTGCTTTGCACAAGTGCCACTTAACAATGAGAAATATTTTTGTTTGCATCTTAGTCTGAATTAATTTTGGGTGAGTTGTGTATAGGTAAAATTTTCAAATGGAAAAAAAAATAAGTCTGTGTAAACTTATGGTGAACTGGAAACAGAAGCTTTTTCCTATTTGGAACATTTGTAAAACAAGGATAGTTATGTTTATTTGGATTCTGTAATGCTCTGAGTTTCACAAAGGAGACCACCTTGAGTAAAAGGCAAGAATTGTCATTCATTAGAGTAATTTCAAATGAGAATAGGGAAGGTGCACAGACAAGCCTCACTCCTGGTTCGTTGCTCACATTCATAGTTTCATTCAACACTGGTGTTTGTTTACCAATTCAGTGACATACTCAGCTCTGAAATAAAGGTAATGCAAAGCATAACTGTGTTCTTTACCTGCATTACAGCAAGTAAAACCCTGAATACATAGTTAAGAAATAACAATAAGCTTACTTTGATGAAATTATTTTGTCTCTCCCAAGGTTCTCCACATTACATGTCATATCTGCTGGAAAGTGTTGGGCCTCTGTGCAGGCATGTTTTGACTGCCTGTGCTGTGTTCCTATTTCTTACAGTGTCCCTGTTCCAGGTATTTTATTAGCTTGCTTTGAATAGGTAACATAGCAAAACTGTTCCATCAGAGCTAAAAACATGCAGGTAAAAATAAAAAGGATGCAGAAGTGTCACTCAACTGTTTAGCCTGCTAGAGAGCAAAGTTTTTAAGTTCTGCATTAAA
The DNA here is from genome assembly GCF_033815535.1 of Pezoporus flaviventris. Classification (NCBI taxonomy): domain Eukaryota; kingdom Metazoa; phylum Chordata; class Aves; order Psittaciformes; family Psittacidae; genus Pezoporus; species Pezoporus flaviventris. The sequence continues at coordinate 3,428,032 of NW_026892630.1, read as the reverse complement.
CCTTTGTATCCACCGAAGTACCCTTCACCAGCTATCTGCACATTGCTAAAATCCTTCACAAACACTTTTTTATGGTTAGATTGAGCCACTCTTACTTGAGCTGAGAAGTACCATATGCTTCAGGTAACCTCTCTAAAGCAGTTGCCAGTGGGACTACTTTTGTAAATGCTCACCAGTGTGAGCAGAGGTTACACAATCTCACCCATGGTGAATAATAATGTCAAAGAGCCATTAGCAGTGTGGAGTGACAAAGTGTGGAGAGATCCATCAGCTCATCCTGTGTTTAATGAAACAGAAATGAACATCGTATTGCCCTTGTTTTCTGTCAGATTTTCCAGGTCTCCATGAGGCTTATTAATCTTAGGGTGTAATGGAAAATGTGTTGCTATGTTACATAGTACAGCAGCCTTTGCGCTCGAAGGATTGAAGGTATTATTAGTCTTTGTCTTATTTACATACTGTACTTTGGTGCGTGGTACCATCGCTGCACTTAGAGCACAGTGGAGAGTGCAGTTATAAAATGTTTGTGGATTTCTGAAGTGTGTACTAATGCATGCAACCAGATGGCTGCATGGTAAGTCATCTTAACCTGAAGTAATGATCAGAAACCCTCTTTTGAGAAACACTGAAAAACCTTGGAAATTGTTACAGGCCTTGGAAATTCACTGTTATAAAAAATACAAAATAGGAAGACTTGATTGATAACCACGTTTTAATGCACGCCAGAATGCATGTGTCCACATTTCTAGAAAAGAACATTCAGGCTCTTATAAAAAAGGTAGAAAATGAATGGATAAATGGTATGATTATCAGATACTGATTTCAATAAGTATATAATAAACTTTCTCTACCACTTTTAAATTTAAGGGCCAGTTTCAAACATCCTAGGAAAAAAAAAAGGAAAGCTGTTATTCCTGTTAGGAAAAATCCTAGCTTCCAGTGACGGACAAATAATCCAAGTTGGACTGTATGATAATAATGTCATCTAGTAAATGCTGCTGCAATGAGGTTCTTGTGCTTCATTTTCAGCATGTATGGGCATTACAGTTATCAGGATCTTTGTACAGATTCAGCTTTCCTAGAGACAAGAAAGTGTTGCAGAATGATGCTTATGATAGTCAGAAGATATATTACATCTTTGAATATTAGTTTCTATTTTAATAATATCTTTTTTATTTCTAAATAATTAATAGCAGTGACATACCCGCTTTTCTGACTCATGCAGCTTTGGAAATAACAGAAATATTGTGTGTTTAGAAGCAGCAATGGAAATACTTGCCTTTGGTACATTCATTATACAAGCAATGATTTTTTTCTTTATTTGCCCTTTATTTGGCAGCAGACTTTATCCGCAAGGTATGCACTGATGCAAGTTTCAGGAAGAATCATTTGCATGGAGATGTTGCGGTAGTACTTCTCAAATGTTACTGAAGTCATTTAGGTTTGGGTGGAGCCTCCTCAAGGCTTCCCAACAGTGCATGCACAAACCAAGGCTGCATCCCCCTCTTCTGCTGTAGGCAAAGACTGCTACAGAGGAGGACTGGGACTTGATAATCTTGCAGAATGCTGGGCTTGCTTGCCCCTGCTGATCCTGGATTGGGATGGAAGAAGAACTGTTGGTAACAACAGAGATGTACTGGGATTTCCACCAAGTCTCCCTGCCCAGTCTATCCACCATCACAAATTCCTCTGTCCCACGTGTCCTTGAGCAATGTCAGTGGTAATAATGATTGGATTTCAAGTGCTGCATATTGGTGGCAGAACCAAAGTTAGGGTGTCCTCAGCTGGCAGCTGCCTTATGCAGTTGTTTGCCCGTGCCCAGCATTGGCCAGGATGCTACTTCTCATGCAGAATGGCTTATTTTTTTTCCTGCTTGGAGCTCTATTCCTTTCTTTTAGCATGGAGGACAATTATGAAGTAATTTGCATAACATGTACACTTTGCCAAATTTTGAAAATTGCCATGTTTGAAAAGGAATTGCTGCCATTCACAGTGCCACACTGATTAATCACAATTAAGGACAATGTAGAGCACTTTTATTAAGCTTCCAGGGAGCAGGAAAATTAACACTTCCTGAAGAGATGAGAGTAATTCCATTAGCAAGAATTCCCACTTAAACTGTGCTACTTTTGTGCCATTTTAGAAATAATTTTCACACCTTTGAAAATGTTCTTATAGCTGTATACAATTTGCCTAGAAGTATGTTGCCATTACATTTGCATTCCAACAGCATCCTATGAGAAGTTAATTACGTGGGGGTTTTACATAATATTTTCCTGATGCAGTCCCAGTTTAAGTAAATGCTGATATAAAAACATCACAGTTTGAAAGACACACATACCTATCTGTGTGTTTTACTGTAAGTCATTTGTAGGACCAAAGATCAGACTAAAAAATTGTCCTTATAGAATTTCTCAATTTTTGGGATCTCTCTGCAGCTTCCTCAACGTGTACTTACTTGACTAGAAGGAATGTCAATGCAGGCTGCTATGTAATGTCTACAGGACAGCACAACTATTTCCTTTGCAAGTGGTACAACTACCTGGTGGCAAGGCTTTTACACCAAGTATTTAAAGAAATAGTAAATTATTCCAGGATGGAAGGAACCACTATATTTTCTGTGACCCCAAAACTGTTCACACATTAGAGGTGGGTTGTCAGATAAGTACTCCCAGGTTACTAGCAGAGCAAGGAATTGCTCTTCATTCTCTTGTCACACTGATTTTCAGTTATTCCCTACAAAGCTGAACACAAAATGACATCTTAGAAGCAATCTCAAGTTCACAATTTCTGTCTTGTAACCTACCTCTCCCCAAAAAGTCTCTAAATGACTGTGCCAAAATAGCATTTTAGCAATAGGACTGCATTTAATCCTGTTTTATCTTGTATGTAGTGACTACTAATTGAGAAATAAAGTGAGTGAGAATGACCCTCTTGGCTGGTGATTGTGGCTTTTACCTGGGAAGTGGGCCACTGGGGTTTCAGTACCTGCTTCAGTGAAACTTTAATTACTTACAGAAAGTGGAATTGTATCAAGGAGAGGAGCAAGAGGCCCTCAGCCACCACATGGCTATCAACCAGAGACAGGCAATGCCTTCCAATCCCCCCAGGCAGAGAAGGGAATTAAACCAGGTTACTCCCACATCACAAGAGGAAGATGCCTCTTTGACAGAATTGTGAATCTAACCTCGTTTTCTGCTGCTTTTCTACACAAGAGCCAAAACCAGACTGTTTTATGGTGAATTATGTAGGGTTAGTAGGTTGTTTGTTTTTTTTTTTCCTGTTTTGGTTTGCTTTGGTTTAGTTGGTTTGTTTGGGCGTTTTTTGTGGGTTTGGGGGGCTTCTTTTTTATTTTTATTTTTTATTTAATTAAGCATCAGGGAAATTTATTTCATCATTAAAAATAAAGTTTGGGTTTTTAAAAAGAGGTTGTTTTATGAGAACTAACCTTTTATTCCGTTTTCTTATATCAGCTGAAAGAAACTCACTATACTTCTAATCTTGCCAGTGAATTTAGGTATAGGTAGTTGGTACTACACAATTTATATTCTGTGCAACACTAGCACATCACATTACTTAAAATGTAAATTTATTTATAAATATGCACACATATATAGTATGTGTTTATATTATTTTAGATTTATGTAAAATATATCGAAGTCTTGTTACAATAAATTCTGTGAAATTGCTAACAGCTTTCTATTGAACTGTGGCCACGTGTAAAACTTCTTAGGAGTTTCCCTTTTCTTCATCATTGTCACTGTGGTGCTTAGTGTTTCAAACCTGTTGTTTTTCCTTTATCTTTACAAAAAAGAACATTATCATAATTTGAAATATATAATATAATAATATGTTTAAGTTATCAATATGTGATATATACTAGCACTCATAAAAGTAAGATTTCTAGATAAACACCAGTAGAAATATTTTTAACCACATAAAAAAAAAAATCAATTTTCATAAGGTCACATATTTTTACTTCTTTTTATATACAAAGACTATATTAAAAGAGAGATTAAATTTTACTCTGCAACATAAAATGCAAACAGAAAATTATTTTTCATTTTTCAGGGCAAGCAATGGATTATCATTTATTTATGAGACTTTTTTTAAATCTAGAATATATGGAAATATTCTCTTGAAGCACAATGTAATATTGAATTGGGAATGTTGTCTGACAGTTTTCTTCTTACAATTGCATAGAATGATTCTACTGTATGAATTTTTAAAAGAGGCTTCAATATACTCTGCATTTGAAAGGGAGGAAGTAATCAGAGTAATCTTGAAGAATCTTATAAATGTGCCTCCTCTATCTCTTTGTTCTTCAAGCAAACTTCTGCAGAATAGACCAGGCTGTAGCACATTTTAACGCCAAGGCAAAAGTCTAGGTATTTTTCACTTGTCCCAGTATGTGGCCGCATGCAAGAGTGGTCAAAACACATGCTGACTCATTTCTTGTGCTTTTTCATACTCCTAAGGGCGTACTTCTAACACAATCAGTACAGAGGGCTGGATTTTAATCAGAGTGTGAATCTGAGGGTGAATGGGTCCAGCATTTTAAAGGTTTTGTTACTTTTTGTTTGAGAATGTATAGTTAACAAAGTATTTTATCCTCCAAAAGTTTTTATCACTAAGGATAGCATTTTTCCGTGTAATTGGGTATAACTTTCCTTGTTGTCAGAGAAAATTATCTGAAGGACTACTGAGGTAGCTGTGCACCTCCAGTATTTCAAGTCCATAGGTGCCTAATTGGAGGGATCCCTAACAAGTCCTGTTAAATAGCGTGTGCAGCTACTATAGCAGATTTATGGCTAGCATGAAGCGTATGTTGAAAGCTGTAGTTTGTATCAGAGACCAGAGCTCAGCCAGTTGCATTTGTTTTCCTAAAAACCCTAGTGTAAAAAAGGCCCTGTGAAATGTGGAGTGGTAGTGAGAGTGAAGGGGAGAACAAAAGATGCAAAAATTGTGTCTTTATTCTGTGATCTACAATAGTATACCGTAGAATTCAACATTTTTGGTATTCAGAAATTATAGTGACGGAAAATTGTAAAGCTAACCTATTCATTTAGGTTGATATGAATTTTACATTTAAATGCTTACAGTTTTTATATATTAAAAGACTCCTTAGAGAGAAATGAAGCAAATTAAAAAGAAATAAAGACCTGGATGCCTTTGGGTATGTATACCTTTATCCAAATGCAGTTGTATAAACAATAGTAATTTAAGATATTTATGCACAAATTACTTTTTCTTTTCCCTTATCCAAAAATTCTTTGTGTCCTATGATTATAATTTGAGTATCTTAAGGAGAAAATAACTTATCTGTTTGTTGCAGAGAAATGCTGTGACAGAAAATAGTTTTCTCTGAATTTGTTTAATGCTTAATACTGTAGTGGCCAGGTAATAAACAAAGTGTTTTGTATTAATTTCAAACGGATATTCTGCTTTCATCTTCAGTTTTCTATTGTGTTCTATTGTACTGAACTGAGGAATCAATTCTGCCGCTTTCTATTCTTTGTTAGCATATTTTGTATTGTTTGCATCACTGGAGCAACTAGAAGTTGCATCTGGGAGAACCTACTCAGTGAGAACACAGGGAATTTGTTACTGCAAGAGTATAGGAATATGCCTTATGTAAGGAGTAAAAGCTTTTACATGTTGAATCTGAACTTTCTAGGGAAGCTAATTTTTATGTAAGTTCCATGTAAGCCAATTTCTTCCCTCCAACCATGGCCAATGCCATATGCTTGGAAAAAAAGAAAGTGTAATATAATCTACATCCTGTCTTCATTTCTTCTGGAGTGTAACTTAAGCTGTAAAGCATGAGATAACACTAAGTATGAGAATTCGGTCTGCTGAGCTAAATCATGTTCGATAAGCATAATGGCTTTACAGGAAGGAGACATGGTGTCTCTCAAGGTTCCCCTGTGCTGGTGAGATCCTACCCCTGTCTCCTGCAGCCCACTCTGGGTCGATGAAGGGGCACGATGCCCTAGCTTTGCCTCTGCTCGTTGCCTTTGCAGAGCTACCAGGCACTGACCTGCAGCAGCCCGCTGGCCCTGAGCCATGCATGAGCACTCCGTGTGCTTGGGTTTGTGGTGCTGTACTGCAGAACATGGAGGTGCCATTCCTTCTTCCTTCCTATGTACACTTCTGTCCTAGCACACTGGCTAATGCAAGTAGTTAGTCTTCAGAGCTTTGTAAGAAATACAGGGATGAAGGTTTTATAGTGTCCACACGTTGGTTATATCAGGCTGGTTTTCAATTTTTATCTGAAGAAACCACCGGAACTAAACTAAGCTGGTTTTTGACAGCTCTGCTGTGACCTCATCAAGGCCATGTTGTTTCACCATTACAGGAGATAACACAATATGGCGTTTGGAATGCAGCATCAAAAGAATAAGCCTGCAAAAATCAACCTTACTTAAGAAAATAAATCAATTTTAGAAAGAGTCCTACAGCAAAAGTCACAGTGTGTTAAACATAAGTAATTATGGAAGTCCTTCTAATGTTCAAGTTGGGCATTTAATATAAACACATCTTGGTACATTTGGCATTCTGGTCATAGTAAGAAAGAGCTAATTGTAAAAAGTTACATATGGTCATCTGAACTAATTGCTAAAACGACACTACATTAATTGGATAATTAAAGATTGCGAACATGTGGCTATTGTATTCCTTGGGCATTTAGCCAACAATTTCTGTGGCTGGGAAAATGTCTGTTAATTCACAATTCATCTGCTGTATCTTTTCTCATAGAAGTAAATAAGCAACATGGGTCTTAAATTTAGATTATGAAATCTTGTAACTGGTATTTTTAAACTGAGTTTTAAAGCACATTTGTGATTTCCATCGTGTTTGTGTTTTAACACTTTTGAATAGTGGCAGCTTTGATATTTTTAGCATCCATCTCACAAATTAATAGTATTGATTTTTGTTTTAGATTTATTGTTAGCATTTTGGAAAGTGTTCTGTAATTGTAGATACTTTGTAACATGAGACCTAGTGCTCCCTGGTTTATTTTGAAGAGGATGAGTGTTGGCACACAGTTTGAAGAACTTTGTAATAGCAGTAAATTGTCTGTGTGCTTTACCTTTACCTATCAAGGTTATTTGTCAGAAAAATTATGTCTGGTAAGTGGGATTCGTTTCAGTGGGATACAGACTAACATCACAAATCTGTATACCACCCAGTCACTTTGTGTGTGTGTGTGTGAAATTTTGGTTATTATTTTTCTTGTTCCTAATTTGAAAGTGAAATCTGTCATCTCAAAATGACCTTAAAGTGACTGACCCCTAAATCTAATCACTCCAGACTCCTTTGAAAATTGACATATATATCAAATTTACCTTTGACTATCAAAACATTTTAAAAATATTTCATTTGCTGGAAGCTGTAGTAATTCTTGAGTTAGTAGTATTGTTCTGGTATGATTTTGTCTCACTGCTTTGTTGATATCCGTACTGTGAATTTATAGCAATATATTCATTTGATCTTATTCAAAATTATCAGTTTTATAAGAGTAAAAAAAAAAAATAGTTTTACATTCTGGATGAGCAACTTATTGATTGGTTTAGTCTGAGCAAAATGGTCACAAATGGTCAATACATGGTCAAAAGGGTGTCAGAGGCATATAAAAATAGATCTGTATTTTTTACTTGTATGTTTGTTGGCTTACATATGTTTGCATTCTTTTTGTATTTCTATTGTCTTTTTTAAATCAGTTGTAACAATTATTTTAATGACAGGAATGTGAAGTCACTGAGAAGAAGGAAATAGAGGAATACTTCTTATCCAAACAAATCATAATCATAATTACACTTTCTCTGTATGCACTGGTTGTAACCAGCAAAATGTATCGTGCATCCAGATTTTCGCTTGGTCAGATAAAAATTGTCCTTAGAAGATATGGTTGCCTATGTTATCATTTTCCTTGGGTAGGATTTCTTTTTCCTACAAAATTCTACACCAATGTGTATTGTACACCCGTGTCTATGTTCATATCCAAACCAATACGAGAGATAGTCTCATGTTTGTGTCAAAACCACTGCCGTTTCATTAACGTAACATACTATTATTCGTTACATTGCCACAGTGATGTCAGGGTAACTAACAAAGATAAACTTGTCCAGACAAAAGCATGCAACACTCTCAATTACCCAAAAATGCAAATTTCAACCAGAAAGGTCAAGGGAAAATCAAGCATTTCTGCAGATAGAATTCCATCCAAATGGCCTTGGATGCTGCTACCTGAGTACCTTGTGTTTGAAACAGGAAATTGTGTCAAATCATTTGGCTAAGCAATCGGTGTTCCATTAGAGATATTAGAGACTGAGATACAACATATGTTTTACTCTTTGTTATGAAACCTATCAAGACATTTCAAGAAAGAAAAACCTTTGCATCATGTTTATGGCCATATCTGGATAACTGATGACAGATACAATGTACTTGAAAAAAAGATAATCAGATTTACTGAGATACCTAAATTTTATTAAAGTAAAAAAGCCCCGGGAGCTGGCAAACAGCAGCTGCCCCTACTTCTGTGAAAGAGCACAAATACTCAGTTTGCGGGTGACCTGAACAAAATGTGCTGTGATATACTCATTTTTAGTAAGCGAGCAAGGACTGGTTAAGCATTTGAGTAAACCTGTTACCAGATTTTGAGTCTCATTCATCACCATTCTGAATAGCAGTCTATTGAATAACATCTTTCAGAGTGGGAGGGATAAGGAAGAAAAGTGAGGCTTCACTGTGGTAATCAAGGAAGTCTGTAGAATCATAGAAGGCAGAGGGAAATCGGTAATACATTTTGTTCTTTGATTAAGTCATCTCCTCAGTTTCAGCGCTGAAGTGTGGTCTGAAATTTGTCTTGCACTGGTGAAGCACCATCTCTAAGCAGTGTGTGCAGCGCAGAGGCTCATTGTGCACAACAGCACGTGTGTATGATGCACATTTTCTAAGCTGAAACGTTTCAAATACATTATTTGTTTGCCACCGCTTGAATGCAGTTCAGCAGCTGACCCAGCAAGGGGAGCTGTAGATTAGTGTGGACAGTTCTGTGGCTTCATAAACAAGAAATTCTCAAATAAGAGCATTTTCTTGAGCACCTATCTATCTATCTCACTAGATTTCTGAATTTTCACAGTCGTTTCAAGGCAGGGTTCCATAAAATACTTGACTGGAGGTTGTGTGGGAGACCTGTTTATTCTCTCCTAGCCCACCCACCCTCTCCCCAGAATTAAAATGTTTATAAAGCTGTGCTGGTTTTGTGTATTAAAACAGCATCAATATCTCTTGTGTGTGATATCAGTTCATCTGGCCCTGGATAATCTGGTACAGGAGTCAATGAACTTAATGCAGTATTGGTAATCCAAAAGGGTTTGAGTTAAGTGTTTTTGACATGCAGAATCAAGAGTCAAGGGCAAAGCAGACTTTAAATATTCCTTCAGCACAGTCTGGTAGGGGTGTAATTGAATACCTCAGGTAAAGCATCTTATCTGAACGAAAGCTGGTTAGTGTCTCATCACCAAACAGGGAGGTGCTGTGCGTCTTCTCCACACAAGTGCCTTTTTGACATTGTTGAAAGTCCTTTGAGGTCTCAGTTCACACTGGAAATTCTGTCAGGGATGCATTTGCACATTATAGGATAAATTCTACTTCATCCAGGTTGGTGCATGGCATTGTTGTCATTCTAGCATTTCAGTAGATAGTGACAAAGAAGCTGAAGGATTTTGAGAAGTTGCACAAAAAGGAATTAGGAAAAGAATAAATATTGCATGTTTATGTTGTTAATGTGATATAAATCCTCATAGTAAAATACAGAAATGTTTCCACTCAGACCAGAGTTATAGATCATATGTTCCTTTAAGAGGCATACATAAGAATTTAGTGAAAAGACACTTATCAGGAGACTAAACTGCCAGAAATCTTCTATCACAATCTATCTCTGGGGTTGTGAAGGTTTGTGCAGAGGAAGAAGTCTGAGCATGTGTTCAAATGTCTGTGAACAGACAAAGTTTTATGCCTCTGTTTTTGCTAAGTCTTAAAGCTGCATTGTAGGTATTGTGATATTTGATATTTTTATTAAACAGCAGCTCCTATAGCCATGTAGTCAGGGGTAATTCTCATTGCAAACAAAGGTTCTCTGGCCTGTGAATGTAACAGATGAAGGCATTGTCATTTGGACTTTATTTTGCATTTTGTCTTTGTCAGTGCTAACCCAGAAGACTTCAGTGTGAATATTGTTAAACCAGAACTTGCTAGGGCGTTACTAATTTTTTTCATCTATAAAGTGCTTCATTTGGGGAGGAGGGGAAGGAGAGAATGCAAAATAATTATAAATTTGAATCATAATTTTACTATTATTACATGAGTAAAAGAGTCCATTTGGATTCATTTCAACTCCTCATTTGAATATTAAATATAAGAATAGTTAGAGAAGGAGAGGATTTTGATATCACATTGGATCATGGAATGGTTTTGGGTTGGAAGAGACCTGAAAGCTCATCCAGTTCCAACCCCTTGCCATGGGCAGGGGCACCTTCCACTAGAGCAGGTTGTTCCAAGCCCCTGTGTCCAACCTGGCCTTGAGCACTGCCAGGGATGGGGCAGCCACAGCTTCCCTGGGCAACCTGCGCCAGCACCTCAGCACCTTCACGGTAAATTTCTTCATAATAATTAATCTAAATCTACCCTCTTTCAATTTAAAGTCATTCCCCCTTGTCCTATCCCTACCTGCCCTTGTAAAAAATCCTTCTAAATTAAAGGTGATGGATCCCCTTCCACAAAGTATAAAAAAAAAAAACAAACAAAAAATTAAATAAAAGGTGAATTCCTGAAAGTATTATATAATCATCTATTTGAACATTTTGTTGGAGAATTCTAATTTCCAGCATTGTGGGGGCACTGCAAGTTTTAAAAAGAAAGCTCTCAGGACTGTGAAATGCAGAACCTTCTTCTGTTTGAAATGATAAAATGTCCAAAGTGGGTGAGTGTTTAAAACTTAGAAATATATATTAGTGTGTCAAAAAGCGTCCAAGAAATGTTATGATTAACACCCGAGCATGAGTGATGGGGCCAAATGGTAGGAGGCTTCTGTGCCTCCTCTTTATTACAAAGAGTTGTGTCATGTTAAAGAAGAGCCTCATTTCACTATAGTTTGATTTGTATCCACTTTGTACCCCCTTTTCCTCTCCTGTTCTAAAAAGGAAGAAGATCTGACTTTAAAGGCAAAACACAAGAGCTGAGAATAGCCACATAAAGTGACTCTCTGTCTCCTTTTGTCTCTCTCCCCCCAGTGACCCTAAGGACATTTTGCCATTTAAAAAACTTTTAATGGAATCTCTCTCATTTCGTTTGCAATCACCTCAGTGTGAGCTCCTCGTCCCCCTCCTCCTCTACCACAGCTTGCTCACAGAACGGAAAATAGGCTTTTAAAATTAAGGTTTCTTTATTGTGATGGTTGTTTTGAGTTTCAATTGCCATCTTTTTTTAATACTTTCACCTTTTTTTATCTTTATATGATAAGTATTTAAATTACCTATTTTTCAGGAGCATAAAAGAAAAAAAGTTCCTCATAGCAAGAGCTGTATTTCACAGTAGTATAGTATATACAGCACCTTAAAAATAACATCCTGAACATCTAGTATTCACAGAACATACAGTAAATGTGTTTTAGAAATAAATATGCTCAATTTTAAGCTACCAGACTGATTCCTCAGGATGGTGAATAATTCTGTGGAAGCATTTATTGCAGAGTTCAACCATGCTGCATCACTTACAAAAGCCTGGCAAGGTGGAAAAAATACAACTCTCAAATGAACAAATCTCAAGCCAGTAATATTCAACTTTTTTCATTTTCCTTCCCATTTATAATTGATTCTAAACTTATGTGAATCTTTCAAAATAACTGCCTTATTGATTGGAAACAAGCTATAAAATGTTATTATAAGAGTCATTCACTTTTTCTCTCTGATTACTGTAAACAGACGCTGATCAGGCAAAACACTATTTTTTCTTTCCCTATATTATGTGATTTGTATCAATTACATATGTAAAACAGCATGAAGAATAGAGAAGGGTATTTATCCTGGGTGATACCTTCTGTTTATGCAACTTGAGATTAAGGATTTCATATTTATGAAAGAGGCTGTGCACTTCTTATTCTGTGCCGTGTTACAAAACTTCTGCCCAAGCCTTTCTCATCCAAGTGTAAAATAGTCTAAAATGCAGGAACTCACTGTTGTCAGGAGCCACTGAAATCATTAAGATTCTGTCTTATATGTGCTTTTATGTGCATTACCTTAAATAACATGGAGTTCCTGTCTGGAAAATACCATTTCCAAAAGGTAGGAACCAGGTGTTGTAGGTGGGTGGTGCACACACACTGGTAGTGAAAATATACTTGGAGAAGTGTTAAAGCAGCTTATGTTTTTCACTCCTTTGGTAATTAAGGGTTCATTCTACAGCCATCCATTTTCAGCACTTAAACCTTTGTACAATAGGAGAGAGTTCTTTGAATGATGGATATTCAGGATCAGGCAACATAAAGAAGTTTGTGCTCTTTATCAGTATAGGGATGAAACCAGTCAATTTAGCAGATACAGTAAGGAAGCTTGTGTTTGCTGGCAAACTGTAACTCTGACTGTATCAGCAGTGTGATTTGTGTGTAGGTGTATTTGAAAACTCCCAGGAGTAATATTGAAGAATTATTAAAAAAGAGCCCTTTTTCAATATTCTACCCAATGCAGTTGTACACACTCCTGGCACACTGCAGAGATTCTTGAATTCCTTTGGATATATGGGTGTTTGGAAACTACTCAGAAAGATGTGGTATGCTGCCTATAGTAAGCCAAGCAAGAAATGGTTTCCTGGAAGTAGCAACAGTTGTTGCCTTTACTGTGAATTTCTGTGGGTTTTTTGTCATGAGACATGCCAGTTCTTAGCAGGTAGATTACTTCTCTCTAAAGATTTCTAACAGTAAGGACTCTTCTGTGGCAAGGAACTTCAGAGCAGTAAAAGGTGCAGACTTACACAACTTCCTCTCCATGATTTGACTGTGTGTGAAGAACAGTGTCCAGTCACTTATTTGTAAACCTGTTGTTTTTACTTCCTCCACTTTAATTTCAACAGTAACCAGTAGGCCTCCCTATTTCTCTTGTGCTTGGTTCCTATTGCACCATAGCCAGTAATTGGAACTGCTTTTTATTAAAGATACTCTTGGTGGAATCAGCTGGGAAAACCAAATAAGAATATAAATAGAATATATAAAACAAGAGTAAGTAGTGGAGAATTTTCAGTGTTAGTTATTGATTCCCTTGATTGTGAGCACACAGGAACGCTGACGTTCAGTGTACCTAATTGTGATTTTATTGACTATCATTTCTACCTTGTTTATATTGCCAGGGTCTGTTGGTCACTGTAACTGATGGTTTTCACTCATTCCAAGTCTTGCAGCTCCGACCAAGTAGTTCTTTGTTCCTTCTCTTCATTTTTCTTGATACAATACCCCTGCCTATTCAAGTCGTGTATGTGAGCACTGCTAAAGTGGAAAATAAGAGCTTTGTAGCAATTCCTTAGGCTCTAGAGGCACATTTAGTTTTAAAAAAAAAAAAGCTGGTGTTTTTTTTCCTGGGAAAACTGGGTGAATCACTTGCTGAAATCCTTGTCTTAAACACACAGATGAAGCAAGAGGTAACCAGAGGTAATATGTGTCAGTATCACTAGATGACTGCTGTGAACACAGGTACTGATAATTTTAGTGTTTTCTCAGTTCATACTGCTTGTTTTTGGTTTACAGATAACGTATGAACTGTTTCTCATGCTCTGCCCAATCTGACTACCTGTGTAATGAGCACAAATTACAGAGCATTGCCCATCTTAGCAATATCTTGATTCTACAGAAGTTATAAATTTCCCAGGATCAGACCAAGGTGCCACATCTAGAGACAGTGCTTAGCCTGTAAATAGGGCTGGACTTCCATGGGGGGTTTAAGATGTGAAGAAACAGGGAGGAAGCATAGGGACAGGAGACATTACACATTTTCAGGCATGGATGGGAAAGTAGTTAATGCCCAGGAGATGTATGTATGTTCGGGTGAGTGGGAATCATTGCGAGTGCTCCCCAGGGCTTTGCAACAGCCCTATCTTCTCACCTGCCTCTTGCTGGGGCACATCTCCTGGAAATGTTCTGCTGTCTCTGCACTTGCAGAGGTAGGAAAGATATATAGAAATAGTGACGTGCTCTGATTTGTTTTTTCTTTCCTGTATGTGGTACTTCTCTGACGCAGGGCCATTAAGTGTCTGTTTCCCAGAGCAGATCCTTACACTGTAACATGCTCCCATGGTGAAAGGAGATGGGAGAGATGTCTGTCTTCACCCTTCTACATGAGAAGAAAAATCTATTACATGAAAAGATCCTTTTCCCAGGTCTACTACTACCCACAGATCCTGCTGGGAGGGCGGTGGGGGGTGTGGGGTGGGGCGGGAATTAGAAACCTTGGTGTATATATATCATTCCTTTTTTAAACCTAATTATGTTGTGACAAAAAATAACAAAAAACCTACCAAATAAAAAAAGAATGGTGAGCAGTTTACTTCTTAAATAACAAAACCACCATAAGTCAAAAATATTCATGTTTCTCCTCTAGTAACTTTAATTTCTGGTGTATTGTACAGCAAAATGCCATTAACAGTTTTATGGTAAGGATTACATTAGCCTTACAGACTATTTTTACTAGTCTTTTTTACTGTCACATTTGCTACATAAGCCTAATTTTATGTTATTGCAATGATGTTCCACGGTGTGTTCAAATAATCGATAGCAGTACAAGGGTTGTTCCATTGGGATCACATTATATGAGTTTATAATATACAATATATGCTTTGATGTATACATGTAGTGTTTGCTGTTTCCCCCCCTTCTTAAATACAGAAATTTCTAGTTGTGTTTATTCCCCTCGTCAGCATACTTTATCATATCAAAGCCTTTACAGACAGTGTAGAACTACTGAGTTATGTTTGGGTCATGTTTTGCAGTGTGCCCTTTAATACTGTAGCTTTAGAAATGCAATTTTCAGCCTCTGCTTATTAGAATATGATAAAGTATTCCTGGTCTATGTCCAGCTTCACTAATCTCCAGACTACACTTCATGAATTAGGCATGAAGGTTTTAGTCAATGTGCTTTCAAAGACCAATGTTTAGGGAATCATGGATTTTCTACAAGCTGAGGGAGAAATCTATAATAGGAAGAACTGATTTTCAAACATCATATTCTGTAGAAGAAATGACCAGTTCTGGCTAGGAAACAGAAAACATTTCCTTTTAGAATACTCAGGAACTGGTTAAAAATGTATTGTAGGTTTTAACTTAAAAAGGAGTAGCTTTTTAAAATGCACTGTAAGTGCTGTGTAGTGTACAGAGGCTCATACATATTAGATACCACGTAGACACCTCCTGAATTGTGGGTTAAAAAACAAGTCACACTAAAGTTGAACCAGTTTAGCGGTATTAACCTACTCACTGATGGACATTCGTCTGTCTTTACCTGTGTACTGTTCATATGCAGCAGATCCTGCTGTTGTGAGGTTTGACATGGGGAAGGTAGACGTGTTGTGAGTTGGAACATATAAACAGAGTTTAAATCCCATCTCGCTGCTTGAGCTTTCACTGAAGCCTAAGTCCAAATTAAACCAAAGCGTACAGAAAAATACACAAACATGCATTCGTAATGCCATCCAGCCTGACCCCCAGGTGTCCACTTGTGACCTTAATTATCTTTTGTTTGTCGGTAAGACTCATCATCTTGATTTTTGTGGAATATAGGCTCAAAGATGATTCATGAGCTAGTCATCTTGAGGAAGACCTGTAAGCAATCACTCAGACTTGAGAGAATTATAAACAATATTCACCTAGCTGGGATATGTCATCTGTTCATATACTACATAGCTTGACTGTAATACTGATTTTGTTTTTGTTTTTAAGAGAAAGGGGCAGTGTTAGTTCAGTGAAAGTCACTTTTCTAGTGCAAAGGGGTAGGGCATCTATGTTAAGTCAACTTTGCAGTGTTTCCATAGTTCTCTCCTAGAGCCTAATGTGTAACCCTTGCCTTAGGAAACTGCAGCACTGTTACACAGTCTTACAGTTGATTTATTTCTTGCAAAACAGGTAGTTAAGGAGTAAATGAGAAGGTACCCTTTCAGCATTTATGGCATCGGTCTATACTAATGAGTGTTGATATCGCCTAGCACCTTACAGTTACTACTGACATTATACTAAGAATTAATAAACAGTGATGTTTAGTCACTGAAGAATTAAAGGACAGTTGTAAGTTGTCTGGATGCAAATGGGAGCCTTTCTGCCTGAAGGGGATGGCCATGCGTAATGAATCCCATCATCCCTGTTCCTTTCCCCCCAGACAGATGTGTTCTGAGGTGGAAGGGGAGGTTATGTCAGGTGGTTCACATGAGTGTTTGTAATATTAATTTCTTCATCTTATCATGAAGTCATTCTATCAAGCACAGGATTTTTCCCTGCTTTTGGTAAAGCATAAATAATGTGAAGTGCTGACAATGTTTTTGTTTACTTGTGTTTCTTAAAATGTTTGTTGTGTTTCTTGGAAGGAAAGAATATTTCAATCCTGTGAGGCTGATGTGTGTGTAGCGTTATTTTCTACCTGTAATGCTTCTTGCATGTAGGTACACACACAAACATATATCCACCTTCACTACCCATGTGGTATGCTTATCTAGGAAAAAAAAAGACTAAATGCTGGCTTTTATGTTGTTCTTTTCCAAAATAATCAATAAGTTATGTCTGGTAAAAATGATTCTTAACCACACATTGTGGAGTTACGGGTGATCCCATGAAACACAGAAATCTATGTCTCAGATTCTCAGGCTATTGACATTGGTAATTCTTTAGATAAGAGCAAGACACCATCACACAAGAGTTTTGAGCTCTTTTCAGCACCACAACATCCCTAAAAGGAAAATGGGACCTATAGCTGAACATAAATTGTTTCAAATGTGGAACACCGACTTGCATCTGTTTGTATGTCCCTGTACAGTTAAGCAGAACAATAAGCAGGATAGTAGTAATCGTTATTAGCTCTGGCTAGTGACTGTCAGAAATGTGGTAGAAAACTGCCACAGCAAGCCATAGGTTGTGGAAATGTCCTTCTGTAGCTGGCTGCTGTGATGATCAGTGCCAGGAAGCAGGCACCCCTGAAATTTACTTTAGCAATGAAGTAAATGCTCACATGGAACAGGGTGTCCAGACAAAGTTTGCCATTGGTAGAATGAGTTACATTGCATCTCACTTGCATGGACAGCCTGCATGAATCAGGCACCAACTCCCATCCTCTTCTTCTACCATTTCCCTGTACGTTGCAGCATGTATACATCTAGTACAAAGGTTGTAGTATATGCCTTTCCTTTATATCTGCATAACTAGGGAGCAGGGAAAAGTAGAGCAGTAAACAGAAATCCTCACTTAATTCCACAGACTTCATAGTGCAAAAGTATGTAATAGTTAAATGTAAAGCAAGGTAAAATACATTAATAAGAATAGGATGGAAAAAATGTGATGAAAATTGTGAACTGGAATAGTGATCATCACCAGTTGTTCTTTGGAAATAACAGAAGATTGAGATAGCTGCATAATCATGGTTTGTTAACTGATTGTCAAAGTTATCTTCTCTGTGGAAAATAGAGACAGGTGAGATTAATACTAGGAGTATTATCCTATGCAGATCTCACCTCTTGAGTACATCACTGTGTTTAAAATGCCATGTGGTGCTTTGCCATGTCATTCGGTTGCTCTCTTAGGCAAAACATTCCCTGTCTCACTTTGCTATATAAACTTGCAGCATCAGCCAAACATGGGTTAAGGCATAGAGAGGGGCCTATTAGGAGGCTGTCTTTCAGAATTTAGAATGTTAGTTCTACCTTGTACCATAGAAGTTGGTGCTGTTTTATAAACTTGTTATTAACTCGATAACCCAGTTCTAAAATTTGCAGAAATAACATGTTAGTGTAGGTGGAAAGGTTATGAGGGTCTATTTGATAGTTCCATCAGCTGCAATGAAAAATTCAGAAAGTAGTGATTTGCTAGTGTTTGCTTCCTTATGTTGCTTTCAGGGTTCTTTCTTTGGAAAAATAGAGCGGACACACCTAAATTGTTAGATACTGTGTTATCAAATAAATTGTGTAGGCACTTGGAGCTACAGATATGGATCTCATGATCCCCAATACAAAATTCAGACAGCTCAGGAAGGTTAGCCACTGCACTGCACGCATGCTTTTGAAAATGCCAGCAGGCCCATAGCTTCCTTTTCAAGTTTCTAAACTCCTGTGAAAATACAGTCAGTGACACCTAACACCTGCTAAGAAACTAATTCCTCATTTAAAAATTAAGGTCCCGAATCTCACCAAATTTCAGTGGTATTTACACTTCAACTGCCTGAATCACATTTGAAACTAAGATCTGTGCTTCAAAATTGCACATTTCTCTAACAGCACTTTCTTAGCCAGGACTTGCATTTGCCCTGAGGGGAACGGTGAGGAGGGAGAGCGGGGACTCCTTGTTCTAGATTCCCAAAACTGAAATATTATCTATTCAGCTAAGTCAGACATGCAATTTACCTGCCTAATGTTGAAACCTGATTCATGCATATGTAACTGGAGTAAATATTCTTGCATGAGGTGGTTTTGTCAGGCTTTTTTTTGAATGATACATTAGGTGTGCTAAGGTTCCTCATTGAGTTTTACTGTCTTAAGTGATTACCTCAACTATCTCTATGTAACATTTTTAGCCCTTCAAGGTTCAGTTTTCTATCAATGTTAAAATCTTTTTTAGGCAACACTATAGATGTTGTTAATAGAACTGCGTTTGTCAATGGGTTATACAGATTAGAATCTCATATTACTCTAGTTTTTCTAAATATACTACAGGAAGTTTCTGTGGTATATGGTTGGCACATGGTGACATTGTATTGTCTTTTCCTGCATTTGTGGGCATAAATGGATTGAAGAGCATGTTATGCTTTTTTATTTTGCCAAAATCCATACTGGTTAGATATATGTCTATAATTCACATTTTTATGACTATCATTAGAACTCCTGCGTATGATTAATAGACTGAAACTTCTAGGACTAGATCTTGACAAATAATAAATTGCTTAATAACATTTATATTTGTATGAAATATTTAATGTGCTCACCTGTTTTCTGACTGAAATGGGATAGTATTTGTAAGGCTGCAAGAAGAACACGGGCAAAACTGAAATCTTGCTAAAGAGAGGCTGGAGCTGGTCACTACTGGACCATCAGCCCTGTGTATCTGGGCACAGCAAACTAGTCCCAGTGCTCTCATCATACCAGAGTTTCAGCATTACTTGAACATCCTGTCCTTATCTTCGAAGGACAGGCTTCAGAATACCTGTAGATCAACACAGTTATTGTTGTCATTAGTACAAAATTTATTATTAAACTTACATTCTACCTGAATTATCATATGTATTTTTACTTCTCCATTTGCTTTCCATTTGGTCCTATTGGTTGTTAGAGAAGCTTTATTAATATTAATTTATTAATATTTCTCTGAATAAGCATGAGATTCCTGTATCTCTGCTATAGTGCTGCAATGGTATGCTGCTTTCTGATTCTCTCCCCAAACCAGTGTATTGTATTCTAGATCCAGAAATAATGTGAATTTTTTTTTTTTTTACACCAGCATTTCGGTTTTTTTTTTATGATCTAAATTATTTTTTTGGCATGAAAACACAAGATGACCGTCAAACTACAGCCAAGTACACTTGAGTAGGAGAAGAAGCTGAAGTAAGCAAATTCATGACAGAAAGAATATTGAAACTGGATTGGCAGCCCTAGTTTCCCCTAATGGCAATTGTTCAGATTGTTTTCAGAATACACCTTAGTTATTAGAATATATTCCTAAACTAATCTTTTAAAGCTCAGATATAGAATAATAAAAAGGTGTGATCTAATGCCCAAAAAGGATTTTGGAGAGCTAAATCTTTGTTACAAAGTTTATATGAATCTTGGCTTTGAAATATTCTGAATTTAAGACTGTTTGTCAAACTAATAACATGCTAATTGTCTGGTCAGATCCTTTATAATGTGAAAATTATGATCCAGTTAACATTATTTTATGATTAGATAGGGATAAATAAAATCTATTATTTTCCTATATTAAATTTAATTTACATAAAATGCTCCTCTAGTCATATTTATACAGTATTGGATTGTACCATTTAATTTCTGATAAATGCTGTTGTATCACAACTATTTTGGATCACCACTCCCAAAAACTCAATTGTGCTTACATTTCTATTTATTTTAGGACTTTATCCTAAATGACCAGAGCTTGTTAGGTCTTAAAAGAACCAGACACATGCACATGCACTCTCACATCCCTCCACAAGCACAGAGATGTGAACTAAGAGTTGGTACAGGAGGTCAGGAATTGAAAATACATACATTTTAAACACTGTGTCAGGATTCTTAAAGCCACAGGTTTATGTAGAGTAACATCCGAGTTTTATTTTTGCTTATATATTATCTGGCTTTAGTGATATTTGGCTTATTTATGCTGAACTGGCCATGTTAGAGTTTTTTTGGTCCCGTCTGTCCCTCACCAAGACTTCAGCTCCCTGTTGTCACAAGAAAAACTGCCTTCTATTTTAAGGCAGGTATTTTTTGTCATCAATCGTGTTTGATTCAGTCCTACACAAGTTTGATCAAGCCACATATCTCACTAGGATCAATTTTAGCCGTGAAGTATAGATTGAAATATCTGTGTGTGTCAATTTGACAGAGAGAACAGAGGAGATATCTTTACTAGAACTGTATTACAGTTGACAGATTCCTCCCCCCACCTTCAGGTATTGACGGCACATGTGGAATGTGGGATCATGCATTGCTTCAGCTACAGTCTGGCTTTGCTATAGTATTACTGGTGTGTAAGCGTGCCATCTTATCCCATTGACCAGCTGGATATATACACATTTTGTGTTTCCTATTTGGAAAATGGACATTTTAAGAGACAGTGGAAAGAGCTGGAAACAGCTGAGTTAACAGTCTGGCAAGGATAGATCATTGATAGGAAGAAGCACAACCCATGTGTAAGTGAAAAACCTAGCCTCTCGGAATCCCCTTCATACTGCAGATGCCTTTAAATACACTGGGGCAGCGCTGGGAATGACCTACACGGTGTATGGACTTCTTCAGTAGAAAGATCTCTGTGTGATGCTGGCAGAGCTCTTGCAGGTCAGGGCTTCTCCATGTCAGGCTTTCTAAAGCTGGCATTGTTGTTGTCCTTGTCAAACAAAATGCAGTACCATCACTCTCTGCTAAGACATGGCAGGAGGAGAAATGATTTTTTTCTTACTTGCAATTTAGAAGCATGAGGTGAAGCAAAAAGACCATGGGAGTCCATGGGAGCGTATAGCTAGACATAAAAAAAATGGCAAAGGGGGAAATCTGTAAAATAGATATGTAAGTGGGACCCGATTTGTATATAGATTTCTGGTAGTGTTGTACTTTAGGTAGAGACAAACGGGTTAAAAATGGAGAAGATAAGGCCTTTCCTCAGTGAGAAAGTGTGAGGACAGGCCTGGCTTGGAAGATTCTTGTCAATTCTGTTTAATTACCTGTTAGTTCACTGTGCTTTAGGACTAAGGGTTGTGATTTTCTCTTTGGCATGTAAATTTAGGACTCTGTTTCACCTGTGTAGGAGCCCATCCTCAAAACTACAATCCATTGTTAAAATTATTCTTACATAAAGGAAAATTACTTTAATTACAGCATATTGGCTTACTGGACCAGTTTTATCTATAAATCTTTTTTTCAGCAATACAATATGTAGTCATCTTTATGAAGCTTTATTGTGTAAATTAAGTTCTTTTTCTATTATGGTTTTATATTAACAGTACCTGACCTCCACTGAAAACAGCTTACTAAAATATAGGCTAAACATATCTTAAAGCTCAGATACAAAAGGTAAAAAAATACATACACAAGCATAATTTATCTTGCAAGTGAGCAAACCTCATTTTACACATTCAAAACTAAGTTTTTGCTATGGTTCAGTTTTATCTTATACCTGAAATTGTGAATATGTATTTTAGCCTTTCTATGTACAGGGGCAAAAGCAACAATACACCTTTTGTTATATAAGCTCCTAAAAGACTGAATTATTGAATGTAATGAAGTTGATATGCTCATTATCATGATAGGAGATATGACTTATGAGTTTAAATTATTTCTATATGTTAATGTTTTTACCACAATTGCATGAGTCACGTGCCATTTCATTCTTGACCATGTGTGATCACTGTAAAAGCCATGAGAGTCTGACTATGACTCTGAAAGGACACGAGTAGCACAATTAGCAAATGACTCCTAGCAATTGGACAGCCTCTCTTGATGGAGGAAAATGATCTGCAATATTCTCAGCCCAGAAATAAGTAGAATGCAGTTTATGGTATCAAGTTACATAGCAGAGGCGAGTGAACAGGATTGTGTAAGTTTCCTAAGCTATGGCTATATATTGACAGAACTAAGCAAACATGAAGCCATCCTAATTACTGATGAGCAAAGGGATATTTTCCACTGAATTTCGTCCTTTTATTTTTTTTGTGAATTTTTATTGCAGGATGCTATTGCTGTAGTTCAGAAAGCCCCAGGCAGTGTAGAAATCAGGCAAAAAATCAATAGCCCACTTGTTGAAGATAAGTGAATTAGCTTGTGTTGAATGTAACTGAGTACCTGAACACTTCAGTGAGCAGCCTTTGTTTTGTGAGAAAAGAGATTTGTAAGGTTTCTCTTCCAAGGGCTGTGGTGGTGCACATCTCACATTAATCAAACTGAGTAAGAAGCAGTTGACCACTTACATGGGGAAATAATTTGTGAATTTTCTTTCTTTCTCTCTTGTTCCTACCTGCTCACCATAGCTCACCATGCTGAGCAGATTTCTACATATTTCAAAGCTGATGATGAATTTCACAGAAGAATTCTAGTAAACAATAATAAAAGAGGCCAAAATAAGTAGCATTATACAGCGATTTGCTATGGGCTAAGTTCAAAATTTCTTTCCCACCCTATGTGGGTCTGGGATTTATTTCCTTTCACAGATGTTAGGTCTGTGGGAAGCTTACCTTGTGTGTCTGTGTGTTAGAAGAAGAAATGTTTCTGTCCAGTGTGATCAGCATTTGCTTTACAGACTATTTATAATTCCCATATCCAGAGACAGCAACTCAAAGGACTCACACTGGCCACTGCTGACACAGAGGATGGGCAGTGCCTGGTTCCCATCTAGCTGTAATGCTCTGCACTGCTGCCTGAGAAAGAGCTCAGATCTCTTCCCACTGAAATCACTTTGCCACTGACTTCTGTGTTAATCGTACCTGTCACTAAGATGGTGTTGCCCTGGTCAAGTTTTTTCTGAGGACGTGCCTCCAGAAGTGGAAGAGAAATCCAAAAATATTCTTAATCCCAACTTGACAACTTCTTGATCCTTGAGTGAGTTGCCAGCTCAGCATTAACAAGGAAGAGTAGTGGGAGGGCTCCTTGAAGTGCCCCTGGACACTGAGAGTCCTGGAGGCCATATGAAAAGCAGTGGATGGCCTTAGCTTTTGTTGACAACTCATGTAATTTCTTCATGAGTAATCAATCAGTGAGATCTGAAGGCAGTCACATAGCATGTGTTTTTCCTGGGACATAGGTACTTGTGTGAGCTGCAGCCCTAGTGCTAAGGAGGAGGCCCAGCCAGTCAGACATGTCTCTGGCCGTGGTGTTCCCGTTCCATCCCATACTCTCTGAGCAGGTCAAAATGGTCTGCTCAGCTTCAAAATGTTAGTAGAATTGTCACCTGGGCATTTTAAACATGGGGTGAGAGGAGCTCAGATCTCAAACCAATTGACTTTTATTAATTTTTTTAATGTTATGTATTTGGCATCCATCTCATGAGCTTTCAAGACATCCCTCATGGCTTTTAGCTTCAGGGGTAGCAAGGCAGACTTACCAGAACTGGTGAAGTCTACTGCTTTACGGCTTTGGGCAGCATGAGGTTTACCTCATCCAAGCATCCTGAAATGCAGGAGCTTTTTTCCACCTACGCTTAACAACCATGTAAGCAGAGGGTCCGATGCACAAATGATGATGAGCCTACTCTTTTCAGGCCTGACTGTGCTGGCAGGTCTGGCAATGCTGGTGATGCATCACCTTGGCCCATTTCCCTTAGTCATGCCATCAGGGCTGGGAAGAAAAGCTTTTAAATGTTGTCCATGCTGGCTTGTTTTCAGCTGGATAAATCAGGTCTGCAATTCCTCCTACGTGGTACAAAGGAGGAACCCTTTAGCAGCTTCTGAAGAATAAGGCTGTTTTTTGCTAGTTTGGCATTCCTTAGCTGTGGGAGTTTTGACAGCCTGAGACTTTATCCAGGGCCCTTTCCTTTTGGGAGATCTGGATTCTAAAACATGAAGCTGTCTTTGATGATGATGTCTGGGAAGCGTTTCAGATGTGGCCTGCCCTCGGGAGTGCATCCCACGCAGCAGCATGGTCAGGGCAGGGGATGAGCCTCACCTCTTCTCTACTACCCTGTATTCACTTCTGTGGCAAGTCCAGGGGCTCAGGCTGGGCACCTGCAAGTACCTGTCACTGCATTCCCGATGGTTGTAGAGACTAAGTAGGATTTCTCCTGTAGTTACTTCTCGCCACTGCTGGGGACACTGTAGCATCAGTTATGACAATATCCAGGATGCGTGGTCTTCCCACCCTTGCTCCTTTTAGGGTTTCCTGAAGCTGGTGCAGGTAACACCTGTGTTTGGTGGAGAAAGTGGCCTTGGCACAGAGAATACGGTGATGGGGGGATCTCAGAGGATAGGATATGGAGAATTAACCAGGGACTCTGGAGGATCATCAGCTGAGGCTTCTCCTTGCCTGTCCCAGAAAAATCACATTCCTGCATCATTCCACAGAATGATGAACCTCCCTCCTCACCTCCTAATTTATGTTTTATTCTTAAGATTCTTTCTCCAGCTCCCTTCAGCACTGTCTCTTGCTATCTCTAGGGAGTATGCTTTCACTGCACTTGTCCATCCTTTTTCTTCCCCACTTAAGCATCTGCAAACATAAGCAGAAAGGTCATCCCACACTCCTTCCCCTGAAAGAATACATGTACTTCCTGGAAAAGCTGTGCAGGGAACCAGGGGCAAGGCTTCAGCATGGCAGCAATAGCCTGTGGTCTTCCGAAATGTCTTTTCCCTCCCTGCAGATCGGTGTTGTTGATGAGGAGCCTGTGGAGGTGTTTGTGGAAGCCAGAACCAGATGGTTTCATCGAACGCCTTCACCTGGGAGTTAAAGCAGAGTCCCATGCTCAGTCTGCTCCCTGAAGAAGCTGTGTATCGCTTCTTCTAAGCCCCTTAGATTCAGAGGAGATAATTTGACTCTAAATTTACATATTAATAATTTACATAGTTATTGCAAAGGCTGCTATTTAAAAATCTTGATAG